>NC_090808.1:62248156-62548469 GCF_036512215.1 Solanum lycopersicum
TCGGGGCTCGTTTGACCCTCCAAATGGTTCGGACAAGCCGTGATGGTAAACCGTATGCATAGAAAATGTCTTGACGGACGTCCACGATTAAATTTGGCATTTTTGACGTCGGAATCCCGATCACCCAAAAAATGGTGTGCTATAGCACACGAAAATCGTTGAAATGAGGCGTATGCTCGCTTCGGGGCTCGTTTGACCCTCCAAATGGGTCGGACAAGCCCTGATGGCCAACCGTTTGCATAGACAAGGTCTTGACGGACGTCCATGAAAAACTTTTGCATTTTTGACGTCGGAATCCCGATCACCCAAAAAATGGTGTGCTATAGCACACAAAAATCGTCGAAATGAGGCGTATGCTTGCTTCGGGGCTTGTTTGACTCTCCAAATGGGTCGCACAAGCCGTGATGGACAACCGTATGCATAGACAAGGTCTTGACGGACGTCCACGAAATAATTGTGCATTTTTGACATCGGAATCCGGATCACCCAAAAAATAGTGTGGTATAGCACACGAAAATCGTCGAAATAAGGCGTATGCTCGCTTCGGGCTCGTTTGACCCTCCAAATGGGTCGGACAAGCCGTGATGGCCAACCAATTGCATAGACAAGGTCTTGACGGATGTCCACGAAAATATTTGCCATTTTTGACATCGGAATCCGGATCACCCAAAAAATGGTGTGGTATAGCACACGAAAATTGCTGAAATGAGGGGTATGCTCGTTTCAGTAATCGTTTGACCCTCCAAATGGGTCGGACAAGTTGTGATGGCAAACCGTATGCATAGAAAAGGTCTTGACGGACTTCCACAAAAACAGTTGGCATTTTTGACGTCGGCATCCGGATCACCCAAAAAATGGTGTGCTATAGCATACGAAAATCGTCGAAATGAGGCGTATGCTCGCTTCGGGGCTCGATTGACCCTCCAAATGGGTCAGACCAGCCCTGATGGCCAACCGTATGCATAGACAAGGTCTTGACTGACGTCCATGAAAAAATTTTGCATTTTTGACGTCAGAATCCCGATAACCCAAAAAATGGTGTGCTATAGTACACGAAAATCGTCGAAATGAGGCGTATGCACGATTCGGGGCTCGTTTGACCCTCCAAATGGGTCGGACAAGCCGTGATGGCCAACCATATGTATAGAAAAGGTCTTGACGGACGTCCACGAAGAAATTTTGCATTTTTGACGTCGGAATCTGGATCACCTAAAAAATGGTGTGCTATACACGAAAATCGTCGAAATGAGGGGTATGCTCGTTTCAGTAACCGTTTGATTATCCAAATGTGTCGGAGAAGCCGTGATGGCCAACCGTATGTATAGAAAAGGTCTTGACGGACGTCCACGAAAACATTTTGCATTTTTCACGTCGGAATCCCGATCACCCAAAAAATGGTGTGCTATAGCACACGAAAATCGTCGAAATGAGGCGTATGCTCCCTTCGGGGCTCGTTTGACCCTCCAAATGGGTTGGACAAGCCGTGATGGTAAACCGTATGCATAGAAAAGGTCTTGACGGACGTCCACGAATAAATTTGGCATTTTTGACGTCGAAATCCCGATCACCCAAAAATGGTGTGCTATAGCACACGAAAATCGTTGAAATGAGGCTTATGCTCGCTTCGGGGCTCGTTTGACCCTCTAAATGGGTCGGACAAGCTGTGATGGCCAACCGTATGCATAGAAAAGGTCTTGACGGACGTCCACAAAAACATTTGGAATTTTTGACGTCGGGATCCGGATCACCCAAAAAATGGTGTGCTATAGCATACGAAAATCATCGAAATGAGACGTATGCTCGCTTCGGGGCTCGTTTGACCCTCCAAATAGGTCGGACAAGCCGTGATGGCCAACCATATGTATAGAAAAGGTCTTGACAGATGTCCACGAAAAAATTTTGCATTTTTCACGTCGGAATCTTGATCACCCAAAAAATGGTGTGCTATAGCACACGAAAATCGACGAAATGAGGCGTATGCTCGCTTCGGGGCTCGTTTGACCCTCCAAATGGGTTGGACAGGCCGTGATGGTAAATCGTATGCATAGAAAAGGTCTTGACGGACGTCCACGAATAAATTTGGCATTTTTGACGTCGGAATCCCGATCAACCAAAAAATGGTGTGCTATAGCACACGAAAATCGTTGAAATGAGGCGTATGCTCGCTTCGGGGTTCGTTTGACCCTCCAAATGGTTCGGACAAGCCGTGATGGTAAACCGTATGCATAGAAAAGGTCTTGGGGATGTCCACGATTAAATTTGGCATTTTTGACGTCGGAATCCCGATCACCCAAAAAATGGTGTGCTATAGCACACGAAAATCGTCGAAATGAGGCGTATGCTCGCTTCGGGGTTCGTTTGACCCTCCAAATGGGTCAGACAAGCCCTGATGGCCAACCGTATGTATAGACAAGATCTTGAAGGACGTCCACGAAGAAATTTTTCATTTTTGACGTCGGAATCTGGATCACCTAAAAAAGGGTGTGCTATACACGAAAATCGTCGAAATGAGGGGTATGCTCGTTTCAGTAATTGTTTGACCCTCCAAATGGGTCGGAGAAGTCGTGATGGCCAACCGTATGTATAGAAAAGGTCTTCACGGATGTGCACGAAAAAATTTGGCATTTTTCTCATCGGAATCCTAATCACCTAAAAAATGGTGTGCTATAGCACACGAAAATCATCGAAATGAGGCGTACGCTCGCTTTGGGGCTGATTTGACCCTCCAAATGGGTCGGACAAGCCGTGATGGCCAATCGTATGCTTAGAGAAGGTCTTGGCGGACGCCCATGAAGTAATTTTGCATTTTTGATGTCGGAATCCGGATCACCCAAAAAATGGTGTGCTATAGCACACGAAAATCATCGAAATAAGGCGTATGCTCGCTTCGGGGCTCGTTTGACCCTCCAAATGGGTTGGACAAGCTGTGATTGTAAACCGTATGCATAGAAAAGGTCTTGACGGACGTCCACGAATAAATTTGGCATTTTGATGTCGAAATCCCGATCATCCAAAAAATGGTGTGCTATAGCACACGAAAATCGTTGAAATGTTGCGTATGCTCGCTTCGGGGCTTGTTTGACCTTCCAAATGGGTCGGACAAGCCCTGATGGCCAATGTTATGCATAGACAAGGTCTTGACGGACGTCCACGAAAAATTTTTGCATTTTTGACGTCGGAATCCGGATCATCTAAAAAATGGTGTGCTATAGCACACGAAAATCGTCGAAATGAGGGGTATGCTCGTTTCAGTAATCGTTTGACCCTCCAAATGGGTCGGAGAAGCCGTAATGGCCAACCGTATGCATAGAAAGGTATTGACGGACGTCCACAAAAATAGTTGGCATTTTTGACGTCGGGATCCGGATCACCCAAAAAGTGGTGCGCTATAGCATACGAAAATCGTCGAAATGAGGCGTATGCTCGCTTCGGGGCTCGTTTGACCCTCCAAATGGGTCGGACAAGCCATGATGGCCAACCTTATGTATAGATAAGGTCTAAACAGATGTCCACGGAAAAAGTTTTGCATTTTTCACGTCGGAATCCTGATCACCCAAAAAATGGTGTGCTATAGCACATGAAAATCGTCGAAATGAGGTGTATGCTCGCTTCGGGGCTCATTTGACCCTCCAAATGAGTCGGACAAGCCGTGATGGCCAACCGTATGCTTAGAGAAGGTGTTGGCGGACGTCCATGAAGTAATTTTGCATTTTTGACGTCGGAATCCGGATCACCCAAAAAATGGTGTGCTATAGCACACGAAAATCATCGAAATGAGGCGTATGCTCACTTCGGGGCTCGTTTGACCCTCCAAATGGGTCAGACAAACCGTGATGGTAAACCGTATGCATAGAAAAGGTCTTGACGGACATCCACGAATAAATTTGGCCTTTTTGACGTCAGAATCCCGATCACCCAAAAAATGGTGTGCTATAGCACACGAAAATCGTTGAAATGAGGCGTATGCTAGCTTCTGGGCTCGTTTGACCCTCCAAATGGGTCGTACAAGCCCTGATGGCCAACCGTATGTATAGACAAGGTCTTGACGGACGTCCATGAAATTTTTTTGCATTTTTGACGTTGGAATCCGGATCATCCAAAAAATGGTGTGCTATAGCACACGAAAATCGTTGAAATGAGGCGTATACTCGCTTCGGGGCTCGTTTGACCCTCCAAATGGGTCGAACAAGCCGTGATGGCCAACCCTATGCTTAGACAAGGTCTTGATGGACGTTCACGAAAAAATTTGGCATTTTTGATGTCAGAATCTGGATCACCCAAAAAATGGTGTGCTATAGCACACGAAAATCGTCGAAATGAGGGGTATGCTCGTTTCAGTAATCTTCTGACCCTCCAAATGGGTTGGAGAAGCCGTGATGGCCAACCGTATGCATAGAAAAAGTCTTGACGGATGTCCACGAAAACATTTGGCGTTTTTGACGTCGGGATCCGGATCACCCAAAAAATGGTGTGCTATAGCATACGAAAATCGTCGAAATGAGGCGTATGCTCGCTTCGGGGCTCGTTTGACACTCCAAATGGGTCGGACAAGCCGTGATGTCCAACCGTATGTATAGAAAAGGTCTTGACGGACATCCACAAAAACATTTGGCATTTTTCACGTCACAATCCGGATCACCCAAAAAATGGTGTGCTATAGCACACAAAAATCGTTGAAATGAGGCGTATGCTCGCTTCGGGGCTCGTTTGACCCTCCAAATGGGTCAGACAAGCTGTGATGGCCAACCGTATGCACAGACAAGGTCTTGATGGACGTCCACGAAAAAATTTGGCATTTTTGACGTCGGAATCCGGACACCCAAAAAATGGTTAGCACACGGAAATCGTCGAAATGAGGCGTATGCTCGCTTCGGGGCTTGTTTGACCCTCCAAATAGGTCGGACAAGCCGTGAAGGCCAACCGTATGCATAGAAAAGGTCTTGACGGACGTCCACGAAAAAATTTGGCATTTTTGACGGTGAAATCCAGATCACCCAAAAAATTGTGTGCTATAGCACACAAAAATCATTGAAATGAGGCGTATGCTCGCTTCGGGGCTCGTTTGACCCTCCAAATGGGTCGGACAAGCCGTTATGGCCAAACGTATGCATAGACAAGGTCTTGACGGACGTCCATTAAAACATTTGGCTTTTTTGACGTCGGAATCCGGTTCACCCAAAAAATGGTGTGCTATAGCACTAGAAAATCGTCGAAATGAGGCGTATGCTCGCTTCGGAGCTTGTTTGACCCTCCAAATGGGTAGGACAAGTTGTGATGGCCAACCGTATGCATAGATAAGGTCTTGACGGATGTCCACAAAAAAATTTGGCATTTTTGACGTCAGAATCTGGATCACCCGAAAAATGGTGTGCTATAGCACACGAAAATCGTCGAAATGAGGCGTATGCTCGTTTCGGGGCTCGTTTGACCCTCCAAATGGGTCGGACAAGCCATGATGGCCAACCGTATGCATAGACAAGGTCTTGACAGACGTCCACGAAAAAGTTCGCATTTTTGACGTTGGAATAAGGATCACTTAAAAAATGGTGTGCTATAGCATACGAAAATCATCGAAATGAGGCGTATGCTCGTTTCGAGGCTCGTTTGACCCTCCAAATAGGTCGGACAAGCCGTGATGGCCAACCGTATGCAAAGAATAGGTCTTGACGAATATTTACGAAATTTTTTTGCATTTTTGACGTGAGAATCAGGATTACCCAAAAAATGGTGTGCTATAGCACACGAAAATCGTCGAAATGAGGTGTATGCACGCTTCGGGCTCGTTTGACCCTCCAAATTGGTCGGTCAAGCCGTGATGGCAAACCATATGCATAGACAAGGCCTTCAAGGACGTCCACAAAAACATTTGGCATTTTTGACGTCGAAATTCGGATCACTCAAAAAATGGTGTGCTATAGCACACGAAAATCGTCGAAATGAGGCGTATGGCTCGTTTGACCCTCCAAATGGGTCGGAAAAGCCGTGATGGCCAACCGTATGCATAGACAAGATCTTGACGGATGTCCACGAAAAAATTTGGCATTTTTGACGTCGGAATCCGGATCACCCAACAAATGGTGTGCTATAGCACACGAAAATAGTCGAAATGAGGCGTATGCTCGCTTCGGGGCTTGTTTGACCCTCCAAATGGGTCGGACAAGCCGTGATGGCCAACCATATGCATAGACAAGATCTTGACGGATGTCCACGAAAAAATTTGGCATTTTTGACGTCAGAATCTGGATCACCCAAAAAATTATGTGCTATAGCACACGAAAATTATCGAAATGAGGCGTATGCTCGCTTCGGGGCTTGTTTGACCCTCCAAATGGGTCGGACAAGCCGTGATGGCCAACCGTATGCATAGTCTTGCTCTTGACAGACGTCCACGAAAAAATTTGGCATTTTTGACCTCAGAATCTGGATTACCCAAAAAATGGTGTGCTATAGCACACGAAAATCGTCGAAATGAGGCGTATGCTCGCTTCGGGGCTCGTTAGACCCTCCAAATGGGTCGGACAAACCGTGATGGCAAACCGTATACATAGACAAGGTCTTGACAAACGTCCACGAAAACATTTCACATTTCTGACGTTGGAATACGGATCACCCAAAAAATGGTGTGTTATAGCACACGAAAATCGTCGAAATGAGGCGTATGCTCGTTTCGAGGCTCGTTTGACCCTCCAAATAGGTCGGACAAGCCGTGAAGGCCAACCGTATGCATAGAAAAGGTCTTGACGGACGTCCACGAAAAAATTTGGCATTTTTGACGGCGAAATCCAGATCACCCAAAAAATGGTGTGCTATAGCACACAAAAATCATTGAAATGAGGCGTATGCTCGCTTCGGGGATCGTTTGACTCTCCAAATGGGTCGGACAAGCCGTGATGGCCAACCGTATGCATAGAAAAGGTCTTGACGGACGTCCACGAAAACATTTGGCATTTTTGACGTCGGGATCCGGATCACCCAAAAAATGGTGTGCTATAGCACACGAAAATTGTCGAAATGAGGCGTATGCTTACTTCGGGGCTCGTTTGACCCTCCAAATGGGTCGGACAAGCCGTTATGGACAAACGTATGCATAGACAAGGTCTTGACGGACATCCATGAAAACATTTGGCTTTTTTGAGGTCGGAATCCGGTTCACCCAAAAAATGGTGTGCTATAGCACACGAAAATCGTCGAAATGAGACGTATGCTCGCTTCGGGGCTGGTTTGACCCTCCAAATAGGTCAGACAAGCCGTGATGGCCAACCGTATGCACAGACATGGTCTTGACGTATGTCCATGAAAAAAATTGGAATTTTTGACGTTGTAATTCGGATCACCCAAAAAATGGTGTGCTATAGCACACGAAAATCGTTGAAATGAGGCGTATGCTCGCTTTGGGCTCGTTTGACCGTCCAAATGGGTCGGACAAGCTGTGATGGCCAATCGTATGCATAGACAAGGTCTTGACGGACGTCCACGAAAAAATTTTGCATTTTTGACGTCGGAATCTGGATCACCCAAAAAATGGTGTGCTATAGCACACGAAAATCGTCGAAATGAGGCGTATGCTCGCTTCGGGGCTCGTTAGACCCTCCAAATGGGTCGGACAAGCAGTGATGGCTAACCGTATGCATAGAAAAGGTCTTGACGGACATCCACGAAAAATTTGGCATTTTTGACGTTGGAATCCGGATCACCCAAAAAGTGGTGTGCTATAGCACACGAAAATCATTGAAATGAGGCGTATGCTCGCTTCGGGGCTCGTTTGACCCTCCAAATGGGTCGGACAAGCTGTGATGGCCAACCGTATGCATAGACAAGGTCTTGACGGACGTCCACAAAAACATTTGGCATTTTTGACGTCGGAATCTGGATCACCCAAAAAATGGTGTGCTATAGCACACGAAAATCGTCAAAATGAGGCGTATGCTCGCTTCGGGGCTCGTTAGACCCTTAAAATTGGTCAGAGAAGCCGTGATGGCCATTCGTATGCATAGACAAGGTCTGGACGGATGTCCACAAAAATATTTGGCATTTTTGACGTCGGAATCCGGATCACCCAACAAATGGTGTGCTATAGCACACGAAAATAGTCGAAATGAGGCGTATGCTCGCTTCGGGGCTCGTTTGACCCTTCAAATCGATCGGACATGCCGTGATGGCCAACCGTATGCATAGACAAGATCTTGACGGACGTCCACAAAAAATTTGGCATTTTTGACGTCGGAATCTGAATCACCCAAAAAATAGTGTGCTATAGAACATATAAATCGTCGAAATGAGGCGTATGCTCGCTTCGGGGCTCGTTTGACCCTCTAAATGGGTTGGATAAGCCGTGATGGCCAACCGTATGAATAGACAAGGTCTTGACGGACGTCCATGAAAAAATTTGGCATTTTTGACGTCGGAATCTGGATCACCCAAAAAATGGTGTGCTATAGCACACGAAAATCGTCGAAATGAGATGTATGCTTGCTTCAGGGCTCGTTTGACCCTCCAAATGGATCGGACAAGCCGTTATGGCCAACCGTTTGCATAGACAAGGTCTTGATGGATGTCCACGAAAAAATTTGGCATTTTTGTCGTCAGAATCCGGATCACCCAAAAAATGGTGTGCTATAGCGCACGAAAATTGTCGAAATGAGGCGTATGCTCGTTTCGGGGCTCGTTTGACCCTCCAAATGGGTCGGACAAGCCGTGATGGCCAACCGTATGCATAGACAAGGTCTTGACAAACGTCCACGAAAAAATTTCGCAATTTTGACATTGGAATACGGATCACCCAAAAAATGGTGTGCTATAGCACACGAAAATTGTCGAAATGAGGCGTATGCTCGTTTCGAGGCTCGTTTGACCCTCCAAATAGGTCGGACAAGCCGTGAAGGCCAACCGTATGCATAGAAAAGGTCTTGACGGACGTCCACGAAAAAATTTGGCATTTTTGATGGAGAAATCCAGATCACCCAAAAAATGGTGTGCTATAGCACACAAAAATCATTTAAATGAGGCGTATGCTCGCTTCGGGGATCGTTTGACCCTCCAAATGGGTCGGACAAGTCGTGATGGCCAACCGTATGCATAGAAAAGATCTTGACGGACGTCCACGAAAACATTTGGCATTTTTGACGTCGGGATCCGGATCACCCAAAAAATGGTGTGCTATAGCACACGAAAATTGTCGAAATGAGGCGTATGCTCACTTCGGGGCTCGTTTGACCCTCCAAATGGGTCGGACAAGCTGCTATGGACAAACGTATGCATAGACAAGGTCTTGACGGACATCCATGAAAACATTTGGCTTTTTTGACGTCGGAATCCGGTTTACCCAAAAAATGGTGTGCTATAGCACACGAAAATCGTCGAAATGAGACGTATGCTCGCTTCGGGGCTCGTTTGACCCTCCAAATAGGTCAGACAAGCCGTGATGGCCAACCGTATGCATAGAAAAGGTCTTGACGGACGTCCACAAAAACATTTGGCATTTTTGAAGTCGTGATCCGGATCACCCAAAAAATGATGTGCTATAGCACACGAAAATCATCGAAATGCGGCGTATGCTCGCTTCGGGGCTCGTTTGACCCTCCAAATGGGTCGGACAAGCCGTGATGGCCAACCGTATGTATAGAAAAGGTCTTGACGGAAGTCCAGAAAAACATTTGGCATTTTTCATGTCAGAATCCGGATCACCCAAAATCGTTGAAATGAGGCGTATGCTCGCTTCGGGCTCGTTTAACCCTCCAAATGGGTTAGACAAGCCGTGATGGCCAACCGTATGCACAGACAAGGTCTTGATGGACGTCCATAAAAAAAAATTTGCATTTTTGACGTCGGAATCCGTACACCCAAAAAATAGTTAGCACACGAAAATCGTCGAAATGAGGCGTATGCTCGCTTCGGGGCTCATTTGACCCTCCAAATAGGTCGGACAAGCCGTGAAGGCCAACCGTATGCATAGAAAAGGTCTTGACGGACGTCCACGAAAACATTTGGCATTTTTGACGTGGGGATCCGGATCACCCAAAAAATGGTGTGCTATAGCACATGAAAATGTTCGAAATGAGGCGTATGCTCGCTTCGGGGCTCGATTGACCCTCCAAATGGGTTGGACAATCCGTGATGGCAAATCGTATGCATAGACAAGGTCTTGACGGACGTCCACGAAAAATTTTTGCATTTTTGACGTTGGAATCTGGATAACCCAAAAAATGGTGTGCTATAGCACACGAAATCGTCAAAATGAGGCGTATGCTCGCTTCGGGGCACGTTTGAACCTCCAAATGGGTCGAAAAAGCCGTGATAGCCAACCGTATGATTAGACAAGGTCTTGACGAACATCCACGAAAAAATTTAGCATTTTTTACGTCGAAATCCGGATCACCCAAAAAATGGTGTGCCATAGAACACGAAAATCGTCGAAATGAGGCGTATGCACGCTTTGGGGCTCGTTTGACCCTCCAAATTGGTTGGTCAATCCGTGATGGCAAACCGTATGCATAGACAAGGCCTTCAAGGACGTCCACGAAAAAATTTGGCATTTTTGACGTCGAAATTTAGATCACCCAAAAAATGGTGTGCTATAGCACACGAAAATCGTCGAAATGAGGTGTATTGGTCGTTTCACCCTCCAAATGGGTCTGACAAGCCGTGATGGCCAACCGTATGCATAGACAAGATCTTGACGGATGTCCACGAAAAAATTTGGCATTTTTGACGTCAGAATCCGAATCACCAAAAAAATTATGTGCTATAGCACACGAAAATTATCGAAATGAGGCATATGCTCGCTTCGGGGCTTGTTTGACCCTCCAAATGGGTCGGACAAGCCTTGATGGCCAACCGTATACATAGAAAAGGTCTTGACGGACGTCCACGAAAAAATTTGGCATATTTGACGTCGGAATACGGATCACCCAAAAAATTGTGTGCTATAGCACACAAAAATGGTGTGTTATAGCACACGAAAATCGTCGAAATGAGGCGTATGCTCACTTCGGGGCTCGTTTGACCCTCCAAATTGGTCGGACAAGCCGTTATGGCCAAACGTATGCATAGACAAGGTCTTGACGGACGTCCATGAAAACATTTGGCTTTTTTGACGTCGGAATCCGGATCACCCAAAAAATGGTGTGCTATAGCACATTAAAATCATCGAAATGAGGCGTATGCTCACTTCGGGGCTCATTTGACCCTCCAAATGGGTCGGACAAGCCGTGATGGCCAATCGTATGCTTAGAGAAGGTCTTGGCGGACGTCCATGAAGTAATTTTGCATTTTTGACGTCGGAATCCGGATCACCCAAAAAATTGTGTGCTAGCACACGAAAATCATCGAAATGAGGCGTATGCTCGCTTCGAGGCTCGTTTGACCCTCCAAATGGGTCGTACAAGCCATGATGGCAGAATGTATGCATAGACAAGGTCTTGACCGATGTCAACAAAAACAATTGGCATTTTTGACGTCAGAATCCGGATCATTCAAAAAATGGTGTGCTATAGCACATGAAAATCGTCGAAATGAGGCGTATGCTTGCTTCGGGGCTCGATTGACCCTCCAAATGGGTAAGAGAAGCCGTGATGGCCACCCGTATGCATATAAAAGGTCTTGATGGACGTCCACAAAAAAATTTGTCTTTTTTGATGTCGGAAACTGGATCACCCAAAAAATGGTGTGCTATAGCACACGAAAATCGTCGAAATGAGGCGTATGCTCACTTCGGGGCTCGTTTGACTCTCCAAATGGGTCGGACAAGCCGTGATGGACAACCGTAGGCATTGACAATGTTTTGATGAACGTCCACAAAAAAATTTGGCATTTTTGACATACGAATCCGAATCACCCAAAAAATGGAGTGCTATAGCACACGAAAATCGTCGAAATGAGGCGTATGCTCGCTACGGGGCTCATTTGACCCTCCAAATGGGTCGGACAAGCCGTGATGGCAAATCGTATGCTTAGAGAAGGTCTTGTCGGACATCCATGAAGTAATTTTGCATTTTTGACGTCGGAATCCGGATCACCCAAAAAATGGTGTGCTATAGCACACGAAAATCATCGAAATGAGGCGTATGCTCGCTTCAGGGCTCGTTTGACCCTCCAAATGGGTCGGACAAGCCGTGATGGTAAACTGTATGCATAGAAAAGGTCTTGACGGACATCCACGAATAAATTTGGCATTTTTGACGTCGGAATCTTGATCACCCAAAAAATGGTGTGCTTATAGAACACAAAAATCGTTGAAATGAGGCGTATGCTCACTTCAGGGCTCGTTTGACTCTCCAAATGGGTCGAACAAGCTGTGATGGCCAACCGTATGCATAGAAAATGTTTTGATGAACGTCCACAAAAAAATTTGGCATTTTTGGTGTCCAAATCCGAATCACACAAAAAATGGTGTGCTATAGCAAACGAAAATTGTCGAAATGAGGCAAATGCTCGCTTCGGGGCTCGTTTGACCCTCCAAATGGGTCGGACAAGCCGTGATGGCAGATCGTATGCATAGACAAGGTCTTGACAGACGTCCACAAAAAAAATTGCATTTTTAACGTCGGAATCCGGATCACCCAAAAAATGGTGTGCTATAGCACACGAAAATCGTCGAAATGAGGCGTATGCTCGCTTCGGGGCTCGTTTGACCCTCCAAATGGGTCGGACAAGCCGTCATGGCAAACTGTATGCATATAAAAGGTCTTGACGGACATCCATGAAAAAATTTGGCATTTTTGACGTCTGAGTCCGGATAACCCAAAAAATGGTGTGCTATAAAACATGAAAATCTTCAAAATGAGGCGTATGCTCGCTTCGGGGCTCGTTTGACCCTCCAAATTGGTCGGACAAGCCGTTATGGACAACCGTATGCATAGACAAGGTCTTGAAAGACTTCCACAAAAAAATTTGGCATTTTTGACGTTGGAATCCGGATCACCCAAAAAATGGTATGCTATAGCACATGAAAATCATCAAAATGAGGCATATGCTCGCTTCGGGGCTCGTTTGACACTCCAAATGGGTCGGACAGGCCGAGATGGCCAACTGTATGCATAGAAAAGGTGTTGACGGACGTCCACGAAAAAATTTGGCATTTTTGACGTCGGAATCCGGATCACCTAAAAATGGTGTGTTATAGCACACGAAAATCGTCGAAATGAGGCGTATTCTCGCTTCGGAGCTCGTTTGACCCTCCAAATGGGTTGCACAAGCCGTTATGGCCAACCGTATGCATAGACAAGGTCTTGACGGACGTCCAAAAAAATTTTTGGCATTTTTGACGTTAAAATACGGATCACCTAAAAAATGGTGTGCTATAGCACACGAAAATCGTCGAAATGAGGCGTATGCTCGCTTCGGGGCTCGTTTGACCCTCCAAATGGGTCGGACAAGCCATGATGGCCAACCGTATGCATAGAGAAGGTCGTGGCGGACGTCCATGAAGTAATTTTGCATTTTTGACGTCGGAATCCGGATCACCCAAAAAATGGTGTGCTATAGCACACAAAAATCATCGAAATGAGGCGTATGCTCTCTTCTGGGCTCGTTTGACCCTCCAAATGGGTCGAAAAAGCCGTGATGGTAAACCGTATGCATAGAAAAGGTCTTGACAGACGTCCACGAATAAATTTGGGATTTTTGACGTCGGAATCCCGATCACCCAAAAAATGGTGTGCTATAGCACACGAAAATCGTTGAAATGAGGCGTATGCTCGCTTCGGGGCTCATTTGACCCTCCAAATGGGTCGGACAAGCCCTGATAGCCAACCGTATGCATAGACAAGGTCTTGACGGACGTCCACGAAGAAATTTTGCATTTTTGACGTCGGAATCTGGATCACCTAAAAAATGGTGTGCTATACACGAAAATCGT
Organism: Solanum lycopersicum; assembly: GCF_036512215.1. Taxonomy (NCBI): domain Eukaryota; kingdom Viridiplantae; phylum Streptophyta; class Magnoliopsida; order Solanales; family Solanaceae; genus Solanum; species Solanum lycopersicum. The sequence goes on from NC_090808.1 coordinate 62,262,012, forward strand.
CGAAATGAGGGGTATGCTCGTTTCAGTAACCGTTTGATTATCAAAATGTGTCGGAGAAGCCGTGATGGCCAACCGTATGCATAGAAAAGGTCTTGACGGACGTCCACAAAAACATTAGGCATTTTTGACGTCGGGATCTGGATCACCCAAAAAATAGTGTGCTATAGCATAAGAAAATCGTCGAAATGAGGCGTATGCACGCTTCGGGGCTCGTTTGACCCTCCAAATGGGTCGGACAAGCCGTGATGGCCAACCGTATGTATAGACAAGGTCTTGACGGATGTCCACGAAAAAATTTGGCATTTTTTCACGTTGGAATCCTGATCACCCAAAAAATGGTGTGCTATAGCACACGAAAATCGTCGAAATGAGGCGTATGCTCGCTTCGGGGCTCATTTGACCATCCAAATGGGTCGGACAAGCTGTGATGGCCAACCGTATGCTTAGAGAAGGTCTTGGCGGACGTCCATGAAGTAATTTTGCATTTTTGACGTCGGAATCCGGATCAGCAAAAAAATGGTGTGCTATAGCACACGAAAATCGTCGAAATGAGGCGTATGCTCGCTTCGGGGCTCGTTTGACCCTCTAAATGGTTCGGACAAGTCGTGATGGTAAACCGTATGCATAGAAAATGTCTTGACGGACGTCCATGATTAAATTTGGCATTTTTGACGTCGGAATCCCGATCACCCAAAAAATGGTGTGCTATAGCACACGAAAATCGTTGAAATGAGGCGTATGCTCGCTTCGGGGCTCGTTTGACCCTCCAAATGGGTCGGACAAGCCCTGATGGCAAACCGTTTGCATAGACAAGGTCTTGACGGACGTCCATGAAAAACTTTTGCATTTTTGACGTCGGAATCCCGATCACCACAAAATGGTGTGCTATAGCACACGAAAATCGTCGAAATGAGGCGTATGCTTGCTTCGGGGCTTGTTTGACTCTCCAAATGGGTCACACAAGCCGTGATGGACAACCGTATGCATAGATAAGGTCTTGACGGACGTCCACGAAATAATTGTGCATTTTTGACATCGGAATCCGGATCACCCAAAAAAAAGTGTGGTATAGCACACGAAAATCGTCGAAATAAGGCGTTTGCTCGCTTCGGGGCTCGTTTGACCCTCCAAATGGGTCGGCCAATCCGTGATGGCCAACCAATATCATAGACAAGGTCTTGACAGATGTCCACGAAAAAATTTGCCATTTTTGATAACGGAATCCGCATCACCCAAAAAATGGTGTGGTATAGCACACGAAAATCGTCGAAATGAGGGGTATGCTCGTTTCAGTAATCGTTTGACCCTCCAAATGGGTCGGACAAGCTGTGAGGGCCAACCGTATGCATAGAAAAGGTCTTGACGGACGTCCACAAAAACATTTGGCATTTTTGACGTCGGGATCCGGATCACCCAAAAAATGGTGTGCTATAGCATACGAAAATCGTCGAAATGAGGCGTATACTCGCTTCGGGGCTCGTTTGACCCTCCAAATGGGTCGGACAAGCCGTGATGGCCGACCGTATGTATAGAAAAGGTCTTGACGGACGTCCATGAAAACATTTTGCATTTTTCACGTCGGAATCCCATTCACCCAAAAAATGGTGTGCTATAGCACACGAAAATCGTCGAAATGAGGCGTATGCTCGCTTCGGGGCTCGTTTGACCTTCCAAATGGGTCGGACAAGCCGTGATGGCCAAGCGTATGTATAGAAAAGGTCTTGACGGACGTCCACGAAAACATTTTGCATTTTTCACGTCGGAATCCCGATCACCCAAAAAATGGTGTGCTATAGCACACGAAAATCGATGAAATGAGGCGTATGCTCCCTTCGGGGCTCGTTTGACCCTCCAAATGGGTTGGAAAAGCCGTAATGGTAAACAGTATCCATAGAAAAGGTCTTGACGGACGTCCACGAATAAAATTGGCATTTTTGACGTCGAAAATCGTTGAAATGAGGCTTATGCTCGCTTCGGGGCTCGTTTGATCCTCTGAATGGGTCGGACAAGCTGTGATGGCAAACCGTATGCATAGAAAAGGTCTTGACGGACGTCCACAAAAACATTTGGAATTTTTGACGTCGGGATCCGGATCACCCAAAAATGGTGTGCTATAGCGTACGAAAATCATCGAAATGAGGCGTATGCTCGCTTCGGGGCTCGTTTGACCCTCCAAATGGGTCGGACAAGCTGTGATGGCCAACCATATGTATAGACAAGGTCTTGACAGATGTCCACGAAAAAATTTGGCATTTTTCACGTCGGAATCCTGATCACCCAAAAAATGGTGTGCTATAGCACACGAAAATCGACGAAATGTGGCGTATGCTCGCTTCGGGGCTCATTTGACCCTCCAAATGGGTCGGACAAGCCGTGATGGCGAACCGTATGCTTAGAGAAGGTCTTGCGGACGTCCATAAAGTAATTTTGCATTTTTGATGTCGAAATCTGAATCACCCAAAAAATGGTGTGCTATAGCTCACGAAAATCATCGAAATGAGGCGTATGCTCGCTTCGGGGCTCGTTTGACCCTCCAAATGGGTTGGACAAGCCGTGATGGTAAATTTTATGCATAGAAAAGGTCTTGACGGACGTCCATGAATAAATTTGGCATTTTGACGTCGAAATCCCGATCACCCAAAAAATGGTGTGCTATAGCAAACGAAAATCGTTGAAATGAGGCGTATGCTCGCTTCGGGGCTTCTTTGACCCTCCAAATGGGTCGGACAAGCCGTGATGGCCAACCGTATTCTTAGAGAAGGTCTTGGCGGACGTCCATGAAGTAATGTTGCATTTTTGACGTCGGAATCCGGATCACCCAAAAAATGGTGTGCTATAGCACACGAAAATCGTCGAAATGAGGCGTATTCTCGCTTCGGAGCTCGTTTGACACTCCAAATGGGTCGGACAGGCCGAGATGGCAAACCGTATGCATAGAAAAGGTCTTGACGGACGTCCACGAATAAATTTGGCATTTTTAACGTCGAAATACCGATCACCCAAAAAATGGTGTGCTATAGCACACGAAAATCGTAGAAATGAGGCCTATGCTCGCTTCGGGGCTCGTTTGACCCTCCAAATGGGTTGGACAAGCCGTCATAGCAAACCGTATGCATAGAAAAGGTCTTGACGGACGTCCACAAAAACATTTGGCATTTTTGACGTCGGAATCCGGATCACCCAAAAAATGGTGTGCTATAGCACATGAAAATCATCGAAATGAGGCGTATGCTCGCTTCGGGGCTCATTTGACCCTCCAAATGGGTCGGACAAGCCGTGATGGCCAACCGTATTCTTAGAGAAGGTCTTGGCGGACGTCCATGAAGTAATTTTGCATTTTTAACATCGAAATCTGGATCACCCAAAAAATGGTGTGCTATAGCACACGAAAATCATCGAAATGAGGCGTATGCTCTCTTCGGGGCTCGTTTGACCCTCTTAATGGGCCGGACAAGCCGTGATGGTAAACCGTATGCATAGAAAAGGTCTTGACGGATGTCCACGAATAAATTTGGCATTTTTGACGTCGGAATCCCGATCACCCAAAAAATGGTGTGCTATAGCACACGAATATCGTTGAAATGAGGCGTATGCTCGCTTCGAGGTTCGTTCGACCCTCCAAATGGGTCGGACAAGCCCTGATGGCCAACCGTATGCATAGACAAGATCTTGACGGACATCCACGAAGAAATTTTGCATTTTTGACGTCGGAATCTGGATCACCTAAAAAAGGGTGTGCTATACACGAAAATCGTCGAAATGAGGGGTATGCTCGTTTCAGTAATTTTTTGACCATCCAAATGGGTCGGAGAAGCCGTGATGGCCAACCGTATGCATAGAAAAGGTCTTGACGGACGTCCATGAAGTAATTTTGCATTTTTAACATCGAAATCTGGATCACCCAAAAAATGGTGTGCTATAGCACACGAAAATCGTCGAAATGAGGCGTATGCTCGCTTCGGGGCTCGTTTGACCCTCCAAATGGTTCGGACAAGCCGTGATGGTAAACCGTATGCATAGAAAAGGTCTTGGGGATGTCCACGATTAAATTTGGCATTTTTGACGTCAGAATCTCGATCACCCAAAAAATGGTGTGCTATAGCACACAAAAATCGTTGAAATGAGGCGTATGCTCGCGTCGGGGCTCGTTTGACCCTCCAAATGGGTCAGACAAGCCCTGATGGCCAACCGTATGCATAGACAAGGTCTTGACGAACGTCCATGAAAAGTTTTTACATTTTTGACGTCGGAATCCCGATCACTCAAAAAATGGTGTGCTATAGCACACGAAAATCGTCAAAATGAGGCGTATGCTTGCTTCGGGGCTCGTTTGACTCTCCTAATGGGTCGGACAAGCCGTGATGGACAACCGTATGTATAGACAAGGTCTTGACGGACGTCCACAAAAAAATTTGGCATTTTTGACATCGGAATCCGGATCACCCAAAAAATAGTGTGCTATAGCACACGAAAATTATCGAAATGAGGCGTATGCTCGCTTCGGGGCTTGTTTGACCCTCCAAATGGGTCGGACAAGCCTTGATGGCCAACCGTATGCATAGACAAGGCGTGATGGTAAACCGTATGCATAGAAAAGGTCTTGGGGATGTCCACGATTAAATTTGGCATTTTTGACGTCGGAATCCTGATCACCCAAAAAATGGTGTGCTATAGCACACGAAAATCGTTGAAATGAGGCGTATGCTCGCGTCGGGGCTCGTTTGACCCTCCAAATGGGTCAGACAAGCCCTGATGGCCAACCGTAAGCATAGACAAGGTCTTGACGGACGTCCACAAAAAAATTTGGCATTTTTGATGTCGGAATCCGGATCACCCAAAAAATAGTGTGGTATAGCACACGAAAATCGTCGAAATAAGGCGTATGCTCGTTTCGGTGCTCGTTTGACCCTCCAAATGGGTCAGACAAGCCGTGAATGCCAACAGATTGCATAGACAAGGTCTTGAAGGATGTTCATGAAAAAATTTGCCATTTTTGACATCGGAATCCGGATCACCCAAAAAATGGTGTGGTATAGCACACGAAAATCGTCGAAATGAGGGGTATGCTCGTTTCAGTAATTGTTTGACCCTCCAAATGGGTCGGACAAGCCTTAATGGCCAACCGTATGCATAGACAAGGCGTGATGGTAAACCGTATGCATAGAAAAGGTCTTGACGGACGTCCACGAATAAATTTTGCATTTTTGACGTCGAAATCCCGATCACCCAAAAAATGGTGTGCTATAGCACACGAAAATCGTTGAAATGTGGCGTATGCTCGCTTCGGGGCTTGTTTGACCCTCCAAATGGGTCGGACAAGCCCTGATGGCCAACGTTATGCATAGACAAGGTCTTGACGGACGTCCACGAAAATTTTTTTAATTTTTGACGTCGGAATCCGGATCACCTAAAAAATGGTGTGCTATAGCACACGAAAATCGTCGAAATGAGGGGTATGCTCGTTTTAGTAATCGTTTGACCCTCCAAATGGGTCGAAGAAGCCGTAATGGCCAACAGTATGCATAGAAAAGGTATTGACGGACGTCCACAAAAACAGTTGGCATTTTTGACGTCGGGATCCGGATCACCCAAAAAGTGGTCTGCTATAGCATACGAAAATCGTCGAAATGAGGCGTATGATCGCTTCGGGGCTCGTTTGACCCTCCAAATGGGTCGGACAAGCCGTGATGGCCAACCTTATGTATAGATAAGGTCTTAACGGATGTCCACGAAAAAATTTGGCATTTTTCACGTCGGAATCCTGATCACCCAAAAAATGGTGTGCTATAGCACATGAAAATCGTCGAAATTAGGTGTATGCTCGCTTCGGGGCTCATTTGACCCTCCAAATGTGTCGGACAAGCCGTGATGGCCAACCGTATGCTTAGAGAAGGTGTTGGCGGATGTCCATGAAGTAATTTTGCATTTTTGACGTCGGAATCCGGATCACCCAAAAAATGGTGTGCTATAGCATACGAAAATCGTCGAAATGAGGCGTATGCTCGCTTCGGGGCTCGTTTGACACTCCAAATGGGTCGGACAAGCCGTGATGGCCAACCGTATGTATAGAAAAGGTCTTGAGGGACGTCCACAAAAACATTTGGCATTTTTCACGTCAGAATCCGGATCACCCAAAAAATGGTGTGTTATAGCACACGAAAATCGTTGAAATGAGGCGTATGCTCGCTTCGGGGCTCGTCTGACCCTCCAAATGGGTCAGACAAGCTGTGATGGCCAGCCGTATGCACAGACAAGGTCTTGATGGACCTCCACGAAAAAATTTTGCATTTTTGACGTCGGAATCCGGACACCCAAAAAATGGTTAGCACACGAAAATCGTCGAAATGAGGGGTATGCTCGTTTCAGTAATTGTTTGACCCTCCAAATGGGTCGGAGAAGCCGTGATGGCCAACCGTATGTATAGACAAGGTCTTCACGGATGTGCACGAAAAAATTTGGCATTTTTCACATCGGAATCCTGATCACCCAAAAAATGGTGTTCTATAGCACACCAAAATCATTGAAATGAGGCGTACGCTCGCTTCGGGGCTGATTTGACCCTCCAAATGGGTCGGACAAGCCGTGATGGCCAACCGTATGCTTAGAGAAGGTCTTGGCGGATGCCCATGAAGTAATTTTGCATTTTTGATGTCGGAATCCGGATCACCCAAAAAATGGTGTGCTATAGCACATGAAAATCATCGAAATAAGGCGTATGCTCGCTTCGGGGCTCGTTTGACCCTCCAAATGGGTTGGACAAGCTGTGATGGTAAACCATATGCATAGAAAAGGTCTTGACGGATGTCCACGAATAAATTTGGCATTTTTGACGTCGAAAACCCGATCACCCAAAAAATGGTGTGCTATAGCACACGAAAATCGTTGAAATGTGGCGTATGCTCGCTTCGGGGCTTGTTTGACCCTCCAAATGGGTCGGACAAGCCCTGATGGCCAACGTTATGCATAGACAAGGTCTTGACGGACGTCCACGAAAAAATTTTGCATTTTTGACGTCGGAATCCGGATCACCTAAAAAATGGTGTGCTATAGCACACGAAAATCGTCGAAATGAGGGGTATGCTCGTTTCAGTAATCGTTTGACCCTCCAAATGGGTCGGAGAAGCCGTAATGGCCAACAGTATGCATAGAAAAGGTATTGACGGACGTCCACAAAAACAGTTGGCATTTTTGACGTCGGGATCCGGATCACCCAAAAAGTGGTCTGCTATAGCATACGAAAATCGTCGAAATGAGGCGTATGCTCGCTTCGGGGCTCGTTTGACCCTCTAAATGGGTCGGAGAAGCTGTGATGGCCAACCGTATGTATAGACAAGGTCTTCACGGATGTGCACGAAAAAATTTGGCATTTTTCACATCGGAATCCTGATCACCCAAAAAATGGTGTGCTATAGCACACGAAAATCATCGAAATGAGGCGTACGCTCGCTTCGGGGCTGATTTGACCCTCCAAATGGGTCGGACAAGCCGTGATGGCCAACCGTATGCTTAGAGAAGGTCTTGGCGGACGCCCATGAAGTAATTTTGCATTTTTGATGTCGGAATCCGGATCACCCAGAAAATGGTGTGCTATAGCACATGAAAATCATCGAAATAAGGTGTATGCTCGCTTCGGGGCTCGTTTGACCCTCCAAATGGGTTGGACAAGCTGTGATGGTAAACCGTATGCATAGAAAGGTCTTGATGGACGTCCACGAAAACATTTGGCATTTTTGACGTCGAAATCCCGATCACCCAAAAAATGGTGTGCTATAGCACACGAAAATCGTTGAAATGAGGCGTATGCTCGCTTCTGGGCTCGTTTGACCCTCCAAATGGGTCGTACAAGCCCTGATGGCCAACCGTATGCATAGACAAGGTCTTAACGGACGTCAATTAATATTTTTTGCATTTTTGACGTCGGAATCCGGATCATCCAAAAAATGGTGTGCTATAGCACACGAAAATCGTTGAAATGAGGCGTATACTCGCTTCGGGGCTCGTTTGACCCTCCAAATGGGTCGAACAAGCCGTGATGGCCAACCCTATGCTTAGACAAGGTCTTGACGGACATCCACGAAAAAATTTGGCATTTTTGATGTCGGAATCCGGATCACCCAAAAAATGGTGTGCTATAGCACACGAAAATCGTCGAAATGAGGGGTATGCTCGTTTCAGTAATCTTCTGACCCTCCAAATGGGTCGGAGAAGCCGTGATGGCCAACCGTATGCATAGAAAAAGTCTTGACGGATGTCCACGAAAAAATTTGGCATTTTTGACGTCGAGATCCGGTTCACCCAAAAAATGGTGTGCTATAGCATACGAAAATCGTCGAAATGAGGCGTATGCTCGCTTCGGGGCTCGTTTGACACTCCAAATGGGTCGGACAAGCCGTGATGGCCAACCGTATGTATAGAAAAGGTCTTGACGGACGTCCACAAAAACATTTGGCATTTTTCACGTCAGAATCCGGATCACCCAAAAAATGGTGTGCTATAGCACACGAAAATCGTTGAAATGAGGCGTATGCTCGCTTCGGGGCTCGTCTGACCCTCCAAATGGGTCAGACAAGCTGTGATGGCCAGCCGTATGCATAGAAAAGATCTTGACGGACATCCACGAAAACATTTGGCATTTTTGACGTCGGGATCCGGATCACCCAAAAAATGGTGTGCTATAGCACACGAAAATCGTTGAAATGAGGCGTATGCTCGTTTCGGGGCTCGTTAGACCCTCCAAATGGGTCGGACAAGCAGTGATGGCTAACCGTATGCATAGAAAAGGTCTTGACGGACATCCACGAAAAATTTGGCAATTTTGACGTTGGAATCCGGATCACCCAAAAAGTGGTGTGCTATAGCACACGAAAATTATCGAAATGAGGCGTATGCTCACTTCGGGGCTCGTTTGACCCTCCAAATGGGTCGGACAAGCCGTTATGGACAAACGTATGCATAGACAAGGTCTTGACGGACGTCCACGAAAACATTTGGCATTTTTGTCGTCGGGATCCGGATCACCCAAAAAATGATGTGCTATAGCACACGAAAATCATCGAAATGCGGCGTATGCTCGCTTCGGGGCTCGTTTGACCCTCCAAATGGGTCGGACAAGCCGTGATGGCCAACCGTATGTATAGACAAGGTCTTGATGGATGTCCACGAAAAGATTTGGCATTTTTCATGTCGGAATCTGGATCACCCAAAAAATGGTGTGCTATAGCACTAGAAAATCGTCGAAATGAGGCGTATGCTCGCTTCGGAGCTTGTTTGACCCTCCAAATGGGTCGGAGAGGTTGTGATGGCCAACCGTATGCATAGATAAGGTCTTGACGGATGTCCACAAAAAAATTTGGCATTTTTGACGTCAGAATCTGGATCACCCAAAAAATGGTGTGCTATAGCACACAAAAATCGTCGAAATGAGGCGTATGCTCGTTTCGGGGCTCGTTTGACCCTCCAAATGGGTCGGAGAAGCCGTGATGACCAACCATATACATAGACAAGGTCTTGACAGACGTCCACGAAAAAATTTGGTATTTTTGACATCGGAATTCGAATAACCCAAAAAATAGTGTGCTATAGAACACGAAAATTGTCGAAATGAGGCTTATGCTCGCTTTGGGGCTCGTTTGACCCTCCAAAAGGGTCGGAAAAGCCGTGATGGCCAGCCGTATGCACAGACATGGTCTTGACGTATGTCCATGAAAAAAATTGGAATTTTTGACGTTGGAATCTGGATCACCCAAAAAATGGTGTGCTATAGCACACGAAAATCGTTGAAATGAGGCGTATGCTCGCTGTGGGGTCGTTTGACTGTCCAAATGGGTCGGATAAGCCGTGATGGCCAACCGTATGCATAGACAAGGTCTTGACGGACGTCCACGAAAAAATTTGGCATTTTTGACGTCGGAATCTGGATCACCCAAAAAATGGTGTGCTATAGCACACGAAAATCGTCGAAATGAGGCGTATGCTCGTTTCGGGGCTCGTTAGACCCTCCAAATGGGTCGGACAAGCAGTGATGGCTAACCGTATGCATAGAAAAGGTCTTGACGGACATCCACGAAAAATTTGGCAATTTTGACGTTGGAATCCGGATCACCCAAAAAGTGGTGTGCTATAGCACACGAAAATCGTTGAAATGAGACGTATGCTCGCTTTGGGGCTCGTTTGACCCTCCAAATGGGTCGGACAAGCTGTGATGGCCAACCGTATGCATAGACAAGGTCTTGACGGACGTCCACAAAAAATTTGGCATTTTTGATGTCGGAATCTGAATCACCCAAAAAATAGTGTGCTATAGCACATATAAATCGTCGAAATGAGGCGTATGCTCGCTTCGGGGCTTGTTTGACCCTCTAAATGGGTTGGATAAGCCGTGATGGCCAACCGTATGAATAGACAAGGTCTTGACGGACGTCCACGAAAAAATTTGGCATTTTTGACGTCGGAATCTGGATCACCCAAAAATGGTGTGCTATAGCACACGAAAATCGTCGAAATGAGACGTATGCTCGCTTCAGGGCTCGTTTGACCCTCCAAATGGGTCGGACAAGCCGTTATGGCCAACCGTTTGCATACACAAGGTCTTGATGGATGTCCACGAAAAAATTTGGCATTTTTGTCGTCAGAATCCGGATCACCCAAAAAATGGTGTGCTATAGCACACGAAAATCATCAAAATGAGGCATATGCTCGTTATGGGGCTCGTTTGACCCTCCAAATGGGTCGGACAAGCCGTGATGGCCAACCGTATGCATAGAAAAGGTCTTGACAGACGTCCACGAAAAAATTTCGCATTTTTGACGTTGGAATACAGATCACCCAAAAAATGGTGTGCTATAGCACACGAAAATCGTCGATATGAGGCGTATGCTCGTTTCAAGGCTCGTTTGACCCTCCAAATAGGTCGGACAAGCCGTGATGGCCAACCGTATGCAAAGTCAAGGTCTTGACGAATATTTACGAAAAAATTTTGCATTTTTGACGTGAGAATCCGGATTACCCAAAAAATGGTGTGCTATAGCACACGAAAATCGTCGAAATGAGGCGAATGCACGCTTCGTGGCTCGTTTGACCCTCCAAATTGGTCGGTCAAGCCGTGATGGCAAACCATATGCATAGACAAGGCCTTCAAGGACGTCCACAAAAACATTTGGCATTTTTGACGTCGAAATTCGGATCACCCAAAAAATGGTGTGCTATAGCCCACGAAAATCGTCGAAATGAGGCGTATGGCTCGTTTGACCCTCCAAATGGGTCGGACAAGCCGTGATGGCATCCCGTATGCATAGACAAGATCTTGACGGATGTCCACAAAAAAATTTGGCATTTTTGACGTCAGAATCTGGATCACCCAAAAAATTATGTGCAATAGCACACGAAAATTATCGAAATGAGGCGTATGCTCGCTTCGGGGCTTGTTTGACCCTCCAAATGGGTCGGACAAGCCGTGATGGCCAACCGTATGCATAGACAAGCTCTTGACGGACGTCCACGAAAAATTTGGCATTTTTGACGTCGGAATACGGATCACCCAAAAAATGGTGTGCTATAGCACACAAAAATGGTGTGTTATAGCACACGAAAATCGTCGAAATGAGGCGTATGCTCACTTCAGGGCTCGTTTGACCCTCCAAATGGGTCGGACAAGCCGTTATGGCGAAACGTATGCATAGACAAGGTCTTGACGGACGTCCATGAAAACATTTGGCTTTTTTGACGTCGGAATCCGGTTCACCCAAAAAATGGTGTGCTATAGCACTAGAAAATCGTCGAAATGAGGCGTATGCTCGCTTCGGAGCTTGTTTGACCCTCCAAATGGGTTGGACAAGTTGTGATGGCCAACTGTATGCATAGATAAGGTCTTGACGGATGTCCACAAAAAAATTTGGCATTTTTGACGTCAGAATCTGGATCACCCAAAAAATGGTGTGCTATAGCACACGAAAATCGTCGAAATGAGGCGTATGCTCGTTTCGGGGCTCGTTTAACCCTCCAAATGGGTCGGAGAAGCCGTGATGGCCAACCATATACATAGACAAGGTCTTGACAGACGTCCACGAAAAAATTTGGCATTTTTGACATCGGAATTCGGATAACCCAAAAAATAGTGTGCTATAGCACACGAAAGTTGTCGAAATGAGGCTTATGCTCGCTTTGGGGCTCGTTTGACCCTCTAAATGGGTCGGAAAAGCCGTGATGGCCAATCGTATGCACAGACATGGTCTTGACGTATGTCCATGAAAAAAATTAGAATTTTTGACGTTGGAATCCGGATTGCGATGTCAAAAATGCCAAATTTTTTTGTGGAAGTCCGTCAATACCTTGTCTATGCATACGATTGGCCATCACGTGTTGTAAGATCCATTTGGAGGGTCAAACGAGCCCCGAAGCGAGCATACGCCTCATTTCGATGATTTTCGTGTGCTATAGCACACCATTTTTTGGGTGATCGAGATTCCATCGTCAAAAATGCCAAATGTTTTCTTGGTCTTCCGTCAAGACCTTGTCTATGCATACGGTTGGCCATCACAGCTTTTCCGACCCATTTGGAGTGTCAAACGAGCCCTGAAGCGAGCATACGCCTCATTTCGACAATTTTCGTGTGCTATAGCACACCACTTTTTGGGTGATCCAGATTCCGAAGTCAAAAATGCCAAATTTTTTCGTAGACGTCTGTCAAGACCTTGTCTATGCAAACGGTTGGCCATCACGGCTTGTCTGACCTTTTTTGAGGGTCAAAGGAGCCCCGAAGAGAGCATACACCCTATTTCGATGATTTTCGTGTGCTATAGCACACCATTTTTTAAGTGATCCGGATTCTGACGTCAAAAAGGCCAATTTTTTTCATGGACGTCCGTCAAGACCTTGTCTGTGCATATGGTTGGCCATGTTTACTATAGCACAGGAAAATCATCGAAATGAGGGGTATGCTCACGTCGGAATCTGGGAAGCGAGCATACGCCTCATTTTGACGATTTTCGTGTCCTATAGCACACCATTTTTTGGATGATCCGGATTCCGATGTCAAAAATGCCAAATTTTTTCGTGGAAGTCCGTCAATACATTGTCTATGCATACAATTGACCATCACGTCTTGTACGACCCATTTGGAGGGTCAAACGAGTCCCGAAGCGAGCATACGCCTCATTTCGATGATTTTCGTGTGCTATAGCACACCATTTTTTGGGTGATCCGGATTCCATCGTCAAAAATGCCAAATGTTTTCTTGGACGTTTGTCAAGACCTTGTCTATGCATACGGTTGGCCATCAGGGATTGTCTGACCCATTTGAAAGGTCAAACGAGCCTCAAAGCGAGAATACCCTTCATTTTGTGGATTTTCGTGTGCTATAGTAAACCATTTTTTGGGTGATCCAGATTCCGACGTAAAAAATGCCAATTTTTTTCGTGATCGTCTGTCAAGACCTTGTCTATGCATCCAGTTGGCCATCACGGCCCGTCCGACCCATTAGAAAGGTCAAACGAGCCCCGAAGCGAGCATACCCCTCATTTCAATGATTTTTGTGTGCAATAGCAAACCATTTTTTGGGTGATCCGGATTCTGACGTCAAAAATGCCAAATTGTTTTCATGGACATCCGTCAAGACCTTGTCTATGCATCCGGTTGGCCATCACGGCTTGTCCAACCCATTTGGAAGGCCAATTGAGCCGCGAAGCGAGCATACCCCTCATTTCGATGATTTTCGTGTGCTATAGTAAACCATTTTTTGGGTGATCCGGATTCCGATGTCCAAAATGCAATAAAACTTTGTGGACGTCCGTCAAGACCTTGTCTATGCATCCGGTTGGCCATCACAGCCCGTCCGACCCATTTGGAAGGTCAAACGAGCCCCGAAATGAGCATACCCCTCATTTTGACTATTTTCGTGTGCTATAGCAAACCATATTTTGGGTGATCCGGATTCCGACGCCAAAAATGCCAAATTTTTTCGTGGACATCCGTCAAGACATTGTCTATGCATCTGGTTGGCCATCACGGCCCGTCCGACCCATTTGGAAGGTCAAACAAGCCCCGAAGCGAGCATACCCCTCATTTCGATGATTTTCGTGTGCTATATAGAAACCATTTTTTGGGTGATCCGGATTCCGACGTCAAAAATGCTAAATTTTTTTGTGGACGTCCGTCAAGACCTTTTCTTTGCATCCGGTTGACCATCACGACTTGTCTGAACCATTTGGAAGGTCAAACGAGCTACGAAACGATCATACCCCTCATTTCAACGATTTTCGTGTGCTATAGCAAACCATTTTTTGGGTGATCCGGATTCTGTCGTCAAAAATGCCAAATTTTTTTATGGACATCCATCAAGACCTTGTCTATGCATCCGGTTGGCTATCACGGCCCGCCCGACCCATTTGGAAGGTAAAACGAGCCCCGAAGCGAGCGTACCCCTCATTTCGATGATTTTCGTGTGCTATAGCAAACCATTTTGTGGGTGATCCGGATTCCGACGTAAAAAATGCCATATTTTTTCATGGACGTTCTTCAAGACCTTGTCTATGCATCCGGTTAGCCATCACGGCTTGTGCGACCCATTTGGAAGGTCAAACAAGCCCTGAAGCGAGCATACCCCTCATTTCGATGATTTTCGTGGTCTATAGCAAACCAGTTTTTGGGTGATCCAGATTATGACGACAAAAATGCAAAATTTTTTCATGGACGTCGTTCAAGACCTTTTCTATGCATCCGGTTGGCCATCATGGCCCGTCCGACCCATTTGGAAGGTCAAACGAGCGTCGAAGCAAGCATACCCCTCATTTCGATGATTTTCGTGTGCTATAGCAAACCATTTTTTGGGTGATTCGGATTATGACGACAAAAATGCAAAATTTTTTTGTGGACGTGTGTCAAGACCTTTTGTATGCATCCGGTTGGCCATCACGGCCCGTCCGACCCATTTGCAAGGTCAAACGAGCCCCGAAGCGAGCATACCCCTCATTTCGATGATTTTCGTGAGCTATACTAAACCATTTTTTGGGTGATCCAGATTCCGATGTCAAAAATGCAATAAAACTTTGTGGACGTCCGTCAAGACCTTGTCTATGCATCCGGTTTGCCATCACGTCTTGTCTGACCCATTTGGAAGGTCAAACGAGCCCCGAAGCGAGCATACCCCTCATTTCGATGATTTCCGTGTATAGTAAATTATTTTATGGGTGATCCGGATTCAGACGTCAAAAATTCCAAATTTTTTCGTGGACGTCTGTCACGACCTGGTCTATGCATCCTATTGGCCATCACGGCCCGTCTGACCCATTAGGAAGGTCAAACGAGCCCCGAAGCGAGCATACCCCTTATTTCGATGATTTTTGTGTGCTATAGCAAACCATTTTTCGGGTGATCTGGATTCCGATGTCAAAAATGCCAAATTTTTGAGTGGACATCCGTCAAGACCTTGTTTATGCATCCGGTTGAACATCATGGCTTGTCCGATCCATTTGGAAGGTCAAACGAGCCCCGAAGCAAGCATACCCCTCATTTCGACGATTTTCGTGTACTATAGCAAACCATTTTTTAAGTGATCCAGATTCCGACGTAAAAAATGCCAAATGTTTTCATGGACGTCCGTCAAGACCTTGTCTATGCATTCGTTTGGCCATCCCGGCTTATCCGACCCATTTGGTAGGTCAAACATGCCCCGAAGTGAGCATACCCCTGATTTCAACGATTTTCGTGTGCTATAGCAAACCATTTTTTGGGTGATCCGGATTTCGACGTCAAAAATGCCTAATTTTTTCGTGGACGTCCAACAAGACCTTGACTATGCATCCAGTTGGCCATCACGGCTTGTCCGACGCATTTGGCAGGTCAAACGAGCCCTGAAGCGAGCATATCCTTCATTTCGACGATTTTCGTGAGCTATAGTAAACCATATTTTTGGTGATCCGGATTATGACGTCAAAAATGCCAAATTTTTTCGTGGACGTCCGTCAAGACCTTGTCTATGCATACGGTTGGACATCACGGCCCCTCCGACCCATTTGGAAGGTCAAACGAGCCCCGAAGTGAGCATACCCCTTATTTCGATGATTTTCGTGTGCCATAGTAATCTATTTTTTGGGTGATCCCGATTCCGACGTCAAAAATGTAAAAAAAATTCGTGGACGTCCTTCAAGACCTTGTCTATGCATCTAGTTGGCCATCACGGCCCGTCCGACCCATTTGGAAGGTCAAACGAGCCCCGAAGCGAGTATACCCCTCATTTCGATGATTTTCGTGTGCTATAGCAAACCATTTTTTAAGTGATCCGGATTCCGACGTCAAAAATGCCAAATGTTTTCATGGACGTCCAACAAGACCTTGACTATGCATCCTGTTTGCCATCACGGCTTGTTTGACGCATTTGGCAGGTCAAACGAGCCCCGAAGCGAGCATATCCTTCATTTCGACGATTTTCGTGAGCTATAGTAAACCATATTTTGGGTGATCCGGATTATGACGTCAAAAAAGCCAAATTTTTTCGTGGACGTCCTTCAAGACCTTGTCTATGCATCCGATTGGCCATCACGGCCCGTCCAACCCAATTGGAAGGTCAAACGATCCCCAAAGTAAGCATACCCCTTATTTCGATGATTTTCGTGTGCTATAGTAAACAATTTTTTGGATGATCCCGATTCCGACGTCAAAAATGTAAAACAAATTCGTGGACGTCCGTCAAGACCTTGTCTATGCATCTGGTTGGCCATCACGGCCCGTCCGACCCATTTGGAAGGTCAAACGAGCCCCGAAGCGAGCATACCCCTCATTTTAACGATTTTCGTGTGCTATAGCAAACCATATTTTGGGTGATCCGGATTCTGATGTCAAAAATGCCATAATTTTTCGTGGACGTCCATCAAGACCTTTTCTATGCATCCGGTTGGCCATCACGTCTTGTACGATCCATTTGGAAGGTCAAACGATCCCCAAAGCGAGCATAGCCCTCATTTCGATGATTTTCATGTGCTATAGCAAACCATTTTTTGGGTTATCAAGATTTCGACGTCAAAAATGCCAAATTTTTGAGTGGAAGTTCGTCAAGACCTTGTCTATGCATCTGGTTGGCCATCAAGGCTTGTACGACACATTTGAAAGGTCAAACGAGTCCTGAAGCGAGCATACCCCTCATTTCGACGATTTTCATGTACTATAGCAAACCATTTTTCGGGTAATCCGGATTCCGAAGTCAAAAATGCCAAATTTTTGAGTGGACATCCGTCAAGACCTTGTTTATGCATCCGATTTTCCATCACGGCTTGTCCGACCCATTTGGAAGGTCAAACGAGCCCCGAAGCAAGCATACCTCTTATTTCGACGATTTTCGTGTACTATAGCAAGCCATTTTTAAGTGATCCGGATTCCGACGTCAAAAATGCTAAATGTTTTCATGGACATCCATCAAGACCTTGTCTATGCATCCGTTTGGCCATCCCGGCGTATTCGACCCATTTGGAAGGTCAAACGAGTCCCGAAGCGAGCATACCCCTCATTTCGACGATTTTCATGTACTATAGCAAACCATTTTTTGGGTGATCCGGATTCCGACGTCAAAAATACCAAATTTTTTCGTGGACGTCCGTCAAGACCTTGTCTATGCATCTGGTTTGCCATCACGGCTTGTCAGACCTATTTGGAAGGTCAAACGAGCCCCGAAGCGAGCATACCCCTCATTTCGATGATTTCCGTGTATAGTAAATTATTTTATGGGTGATCAGGATTCTGACGTCAAAAATGCCAAATTTTTTCGTGGACGTCTGTCACGACCTGGTCTATGCATCCTATTGGCCTTCAAGGCCCGTCTGACCCATTAGGAAGGTCAAACGAGCCCTGAAGCGAGCATACCCCTCATTTCGACGATTTTTGTGATCTATAGCAAACAATTTTTTGGGTGATCCGGATTCTGATGTCAAAAATGTAAAAAATTTTCATGGACGTCCGTAATGACCTTGTCTATGCATCCGTTTGGCCATCACGGCTTGTCCGACCCATTTGGAAGGTCAAACGAGCCCTGAAGAGAGCATACCCCTCATTTTGATGATTTTTGTGTGCTATAGCAAACCATTTTTTGGGTGATCCGGATTCTGATATCAAAAATGCCAAATTTTTTCGTGGACGTCCGTCAAGACCTTTTCTATGCATCTGGTTTGCCATCACGGCTTGTCAGACCTATTTGGAAGGTCAAACGAGCCCCGAAGCGAGCATACCCCTCATTTCGATGATTTCCGTGTATAGTAAATTATTTTATGGGTGATCCGGATTCTGACGTCAAAAATGCCAAATTTTTTCGTGGACGTCCGTTACGACCTGGTCTATGCATCCTATTGGCCATCACGGCCCGTCTGACCCATTAGGAAGGTCAAACGAGACCTGAAGCGAGCATACCCCTCATTTCGATGATTTTCGTGTGCTATAGTATACCATTTTTTGGGTGATCCGGATTCCGACGTCAAAGATGCCAAATTTTTTCGTGGACGTCCGTCAAGACCTTGTCTATGCATCTGGTTGGCCATCACGGCTTGTCCGACCCATTTGGAAGGTCAAACAAGCCCCGAAGCGAGCATCCCTTTATTTCGATGATTTTCGTGTGCTATAGTAAACCATTTTTGGGTGATCCGGATTCCGTCGTCAAAAATGCCAAATTTTTTCGTGGACATCCGTCAAGACCTTGTCTATACATACGGTTAGCCATCACAGCCTGTCCGACCTATTTGGAAGGTCAAACAAGCCCCGAAGCGAGCATACCCTTCAGTTCGATGATTTTCTTGGTCTATAGTAAATCATTTTTTGGGTGATCCGGATTCTGACGTCAAAAATGCCAAATTTTTTCATGGACGTCTGTCAAGACCTTGTCTACGAATCCGGTTGGCCATCACGGCCCGTCTGACACATTTGGAAGGTCAAACGATCCCTGAAGCGAGCATACCTCTTATTTCGACGATTTTCGTGTACTATAGCAAGCCATTTTTTAAGTGATCCGGATTCCGACGTCAAAAATGCTAAATGTTTTCATGGACATCCGTCAAGACCTTGTCTATGCATCCGTTTGGCCATCCCGGCTTATTCGACCCATTTGGAAGGTCAAACGAGTCCCGAAGCTAGCATACCCCTCATTTCGGCGATTTTCATGTACTATAGCAAACCATTTTTTGGGTGATCCGGATTCCGACGTCAAAAATACAAAATTTTTTCGTGGACGTCCGTCAATACCTTGTCTATGCATCCGATTGGCCATCACGGCTTGTACGACCCATTTGGAAGGTCAAACGATCCCCGTAGCGAGCATACCCCTCATTTCGATGATTTTCGTGTGCTATAACAAACCATTTTTTGGGTGATCCGGATTCCGACGTCAAAAATGCCAAATTTTTTCGTGGACGTCCATCAAGACCTTGTCTATGCATCTGGTTGGCCATCACGGCTTGTCCGACCCATTTGGAAGGTCAAACGAGTCCCGAAGCGAGTATAACCCTCATTTTGATGATTTTCGTGTATAGTAAACCATTTTATGGGTGATCCGGATTCCGACGTCAAAAATGCCAAATTTTTTCGTGGACATCCGTCAAGACCTTGTCTATGCATCTGGTTGGCCATCATGGCTTGTCCGACCCATTTGGAAGGTCAAAGGAGCCCCGAAGCGAGCATACCCCTCATTTCGACGATTTTCGTGTGCCACAGCAAGCATTTTTTGGGTGATCTGGATTCCGACGTCAAAAATGCCAAATTTTTTCCGGGGTGTCCGTCAAGACCTTTTTTATGCATCCGGTAGGCCATCACGTCTTGTCCGACCCATTTGGAAGTCAAACGAGCTTCGAAGCGAGCATACCCCTAATTTTGATGATTTTCGTGTGCTATAGTAAACAATTTTTTGGGTGATCCGGATTCCGACGTCAAAAATTCAAAAAAATTTCGTGGACATCTGTCAAAACCTTGTCTATGCATCCAGTTGGCCATCACGGCCCGTCCGACCCATTTGGAAGGTCAAACGAGCCCCGAAGCGAGCATACCCCTCATTTCGACGATTTTCGTGTTCTATAGCAAACAATTTTTTGGGTGATTCGGATTCCGATGTCAAAAATACCAAATTTTTTTGTGGACGTCTGTCAAGACCTTTTTTATGCATTCGTTTGGCCATCACGGCTTCTCCGACCCATTTAGAAGGTCAAACGAGCATACCCCTCATTTCGACGATTTTTGTGATCTATAGCAAACAATTTTTTGGGTGATCTGGATTCTGATGTCAAAAATGTAAAAAATTTTCGTGGACGTTGGTCAAGACCTTGTCTATGCATCCGTTTGGCCATCACGGCTTGTCCGACCCATTTGGAAGGTCAAACGAGCCTTGAAGCGAGCATACCCTTCATTTTGATGATTTTTGTGTGCTATAGCAAACCATTTTTTGGGTGATCCGGATTCTGATATAAAAAATGCCAAATTTTTTCGTGGACATCCGTCAAGACCTTTTCTATGCATCTGGTTTACCATCACGGCTTGTCAGACCTATTTGGAAAGTCAAACGAGCCCCGAAGCGAGCATACCCCTCATTTCGATGATTTCCGTGTATAGTAAATTATTTTATGGGTGATCCGGATTCTGACGTCAAAAATGCCAAATTTCTTCGTGGACGTCTGTCACGACCTGGTCTATGCATCCTATTGGCCTTCACGGCCCGTCTGACCCATTAGGAAGGTCAAACGAGCCCTGAAGCGAGCATACTCCTCATTTCGACGATTTTCGTGTGCTATAGTATACCATTTTTTGGGTGATCCGAATTCCGACGTCAAAGATGCCAAATTTTTTCGTGGACGTCCGTCAAGACCTTGTCTATGCATCTGGTTGGCCATCACGGCTTGTCCGACCCATTTGGAAGGTCAAACAAGCCCCGAAGCGAGCATCCCTTTATTTCAATGATTTTCGTGTGCTATAGTAAACCATTTTTGGGTGATCCGGATTCCGTCGTCAAAAATGCCAAATTTTTTTGTGGACATCCGTTAAGACCTTGTCTATACATACGGTTAGCCATCACAGCCTGTCCGACCTATTTGGAAGGTCAAACAAGCCCCGAAGCGAGCATACCCTTCATTTCGATGATTTTCTTGTGCTATAGTAAACCATTTTTTGGGTGATCCGGATTCTGACGTCAAAAATGCCAAATTTTTTCATGGACGTCTGTCAAGACCTTGTTTATGAATCCGGTTGGCCATCACGGCCCGTCTGACACATTTGGAAGGTCAAACGATCCCTGAAGCGAGCATACCTCTTATTTCGACGATTTTCGTGTACTATAGCAAGCCATTTTTTAAGTGATCCGGATTCCGACGTCAAAAATGCTAAATGTTTTCATGGACATCCGTCAAGACCTTGTCTATGCATCCGTTTGGCCATCCCGGCTTATTCGACCCATTTGGAAGGTCAAACGAGTCCCGAAGCTAGCATACCCCTCATTTCGACGATTTTCATGTACTATAGCAAACCATTTTTTGGGTGATCCGGATTCCGACGTCAAAAATACCAAATTTTTTCGTGGACGTCCGTCAAGACCTTGTCTATGCATCCGATTGGCCATCACGGCTTGTACGACCCATTTGGAAGGTCAAACGATCCCCGTAGCGAGCATACCCCTCATTTCGATGATTTTCGTGTGCTATAACAAACCATTTTTTGGGTGATCCGGATTCCGACGTCAAAAATGCCAAATTTTTTCGTGGACGTCCATCAAGACCTTGTCTATGCATCTGGTTGGCCATCACGGCTTGTCCGACCCATTTGGAAGGTCAAACGAGTCCCGAAGCGAGTATAACCCTCATTTTGATGATTTTCGTGTATAGTAAACCATTTTATGGGTGATCCGGATTCCGACGTCAAAAATGCCAAATTTTTTCGTGGACATCCATCAAGACCTTGTCTATGCATTTGGTTGGCCATCATGGCTTGTCCGACCCATTTGTAAGGTCAAAGGAGCCCC
This sequence comes from Solanum lycopersicum, assembly GCF_036512215.1. Taxonomy (NCBI): domain Eukaryota; kingdom Viridiplantae; phylum Streptophyta; class Magnoliopsida; order Solanales; family Solanaceae; genus Solanum; species Solanum lycopersicum. Next base: position 62,283,979 of record NC_090808.1, read on the forward strand.
GAAGCGAGCATACCCCTCATTTCGACGATTTTCGTGTGCCACAGCAAGCATTTTTTGGGTGATCTGGATTCCGACGTCAAAAATGCCAAATTTTTTCCGGGGTGTCCGTCAAGACCTTTTTTATGCATCCGGTAGGCCATCACGTCTTGTCCGACCCATTTGGAAGTCAAACGAGCTTCGAAGCGAGCATACCCCTAATTTTGATGATTTTCGTGTGCTATAGTAAACAATTTTTTGGGTGATCCGGATTCTGACGTCAAAAATTCAAAAAATTTTCGTGGACATCTGTCAAAACCTTGTCTATGCATCCAGTTGGCCATCACGGCCCGTCCGACCCATTTGGAAGGTCAAACGAGCCCCGAAGCGAGCATACCCCTCATTTCGACGATTTTCGTGTTCTATAGCAAACAATTTTTTGGGTGATTCGGATTCCGATGTCAAAAATACCAAACTTTTTTGTGGACGTCTGTCAAGACCTTTTTTATGCATCCGTTTGGCCATCACGGCTTCTCCGACCCATTTAGAAGGTCAAACGAGCCATGAAACGAGCATACCCCTCATTTCAACGATTTTTGTGATCTATAGCAAACAATTTTTTGGGTGATCTGGATTCTGATGTCAAAAATGTAAAAAATTTTCGTGGACGTTCGTCAAGACCTTGTCTATGCATCCGTTTGGCCATCACGGCTTGTCCGACCCATTTGGAAGGTCAAACGAGCCCTGAAGCGAGCATACCCCTCATTTTGATGATTTTTGTGTGCTATAGCAAACCATTTTTTGGGTGATCCGGATTCTGATATCAAAAATGCCAAATTTTTTCGTGGACGTCCGTCAAGACCTTTTCTATGCATCTGGTTTACCATCACGGCTTGTCAGACCTATTTGGAAAGTCAAACGAGCCCCGAAGCGAGCATACCCCTCATTTCGATGATTTCCGTGTATAGTAAATTATTTTATGGGTGATCCGGATTCAGACGTCAAAATTGCCAAATTTTTTCGTGGACGTCTGTCACGACCTGGTCTATGCATCCTATTGGCCATCACGGCCCGTCTGACCCATTAGGAAGGTCAAACGAGCCCTGAAACGAGCATACCCCTCATTTCGACGATTTTCGTGTGCTATAGTATACCATTTTTTGGGTGATCCGGATTCCGACGTCAAAGATGCCAAATTTTTTCATGGACATCCGTCAAGACCTTGTCTATGCATTCGTTTGGCCATCCCGGCTTATCCGACCCATTTGGTAGGTCAAACATGCCCCGAAGTGAGCATACCCCTGATTTCAACGATTTTCGTGTGCTATAGCAAACCATTTTTTGGGTGATCCGGATTTCGACGTCAAAAATGCCTAATTTTTTTGTGGACGTCCAACAAGACCTTGACTATGCATCCAGTTGGCCATCACGGCTTGTCCGACGCATTTGGCAGGTCAAACGAGCCCTGAAGCGAGCATATCCTTCATTTCGACGATTTTCGTGAGCTATAGTAAACCATATTTTTGGTGATCCGGATTATGACGTCAAAAATGCCAAATTTTTTCATGGACGTCCGTCAAGACCTTGTCTATGCATCCGGTTGGCCATCACGGCCCCTCCGACCCATTTGGAAGGTCAAACGAGCCCCGAAGTGAGCATACCCCTCATTTCGATGATTTTCGTGTGCTATAGTAATCTATTTTTTGGGTGATCCCGATTCCGACGTCAAAAATGTAAAAAAAATTCGTGGACGTCCTTCAAGACCTTGTCTATGCATCTGGTTGGCCATCACGGCCCGTCCGACCCATTTGGAAGGTCAAACGAGCCCCGAAGCGAGTATACCCCTCTTTTGGATGATTTTCGTGTGCTATAGCAAACCATTTTTTAAGTGATCCGGATTCTGACGTCAAAAATGCCAAATGTTTTCATGGACGTCCGTCAAGACCTTGTCTATGCATCTGTTTTGCCATCCCGGCTTATCCGACCCATTTGGAAGGTCAAACGAGCCCGGAAGTGAGCATACCCCTGATTCGAACGATTTTCGTGTGCTATAGCAAACCATTTTTTGGGTGATCCGGATTCCTACGTCAAAAATGCCAAATTTTTTCGTGGACGTCCAACAAGACCTTCACTATGCATCCTGTTTGCCATCACGGCTTGTTTGACGCATTTGGCAGGTCAAACGAGCCCCGAAGCGAGCATATCCTTCATTTCGACGATTTTCGTGAGCTATAGTAAACCATATTTTGGGTGATCCGGATTATGACGTCAAAAAAGCCAAATTTTTTCGTGGACGTCCGTCAAGACCTTGTCTATGCATCCGATTGGCCATCACGGCCCGTCCAACCCATTTGGAAGGTCAAACGATCCCCAAAGTAAGCATACCCCTCATTTCGATGATTTTCGTGTGCTATAGTAAACAATTTTTTGGATGATCCCGATTCCGACGTCAAAAATGTAAAACAAATTCGTGGACGTCCGTCAAGACCTTGTCTATGCATCTGGTTGGCCATCACGGCCCGTCCGACCCATTTGGAAGGTCAAACGAGCCCCGAAGCGAGTATACCCCTCATTTTGACGATTTTCGTGTGCTATAGCAAACCATATTTTGGTTGATCCGGATTCTGATGTCAAAAATACCATAATTTTTCGTGGACGTCCGTCAAGACCTTTTCTATGCATCCGGTTGGCCATCACGGCTTGTACGACCCATTTGGAAGGTCAAACGAGCCCCAAAGCGAGCATAGCCCTCATTTCGATGATTTTCATGTGCTATAGCAAACCATTTTTTGGGTTATCCAGATTTCGATGTCAAAAATGCCAAATTTTTGAGTGGAAGTTCGTCAAGACCTTGTCTATGCATCTGGTTAGCCATCAAGGCTTGTACGACCCATTTGAAAGGTCAAACGAGTCCTGAAGCGAGCATACCCCTCATTTCGACGATTTTCATGTACTATAGCAAACCATTTTTCGGGTGATCCGGATTCCGAAGTCAAAAATGCCAAATTTTTGAGTGGACATCCGTCAAGACCTTGTTTATGCATCCGATTTGCCATCACGGCTTGTCCGACCCATTTGGAAGGTCAAACGAGCCCCGAAGCAAGCATACCTCTTATTTCGACGATTTTCGTGTACTATAGCAAGCCATTTTTAAGTGATCCGGATTCCGACGTCAAAAATGCTAAATGTTTTCATGGACATCCATCAAGACCTTGTCTATGCATCCGTTTGGCCATCCCGGTGTATTCGACCCATTTGGAAGGTCAAACGAGTCCCGAAGCGAGCATACCCCTCATTTCGACGATTTTCATGTACTATAGCAAACCATTTTTTGGGTGATCCGGATTTCGACGTCAAAAATACCAAATTTTTTCGTGGACGTCCGTCAAGACCTTTTCTATGCATATGATTGGCCATCACGGCTTGTACGACCCATTTGGAAGGTCAAACGATCCCCGTAGCGAGCATACCCCTCATTTCGATGATTTTCGTGTGCTATAACAAACCATTTTTTGGGTGATCCAGATTCTGACGTCAAAAATGCCAAATTTTTTCGTGGACGTCCATCAAGACCTTGTCTATGCATCTGGTTGGCCATCACGGCTTGTCCGACCCATTTGGAAGGTCAAACGAGTCCCGAAGCGAGTATAACCCTCATTTTGATGATTTTCGTGTATAGTAAACCATTTTATGGGTGATCCGGATTCCGACGTCAAAAATGCCAAATTTTTCGTGGACATCCGTCAAGACCTTGTCTATGCATCTGGTTGGCCATCATGGCTTGTCCGACCCATTTGGAAGGTCAAAGGAGCCCCGAAGCGAGCATACCCCTCATTTCGACGATTTTCGTGTGCCATAGCAAGCATTTTTTGGGTGATCTGGATTCCGACGTCAAAAATGTCAAATTTTTTCCGGGGTGTCCGTCAAGATCTTTTTTATGCATCCGGTTGGCCATCACGTCTTGTCCGACCCATTTGGAAGTCAAACGAGCTTCGAAGCGAGCATACCCCTAATTTTGATGATTTTCGTGTGCTATAGTAAACAATTTTTTGGGTGATCCGGATTCCGACGTCAAAGATTCAAAAAAAATTTCGTGGACATCTGTCAAAACCTTGTCTATGCATCCAGTTGGCCATCACGGCCCGTCCGACCCATTTGGAAGGTCAAACGAGCCCCGAAGCGAGCATACCCCTCATTTCGACGATTTTCGTGTTCTATAGCAAACAATTTTTTGGGTGATTCGGATTCCGATGTCAAAAATACCAAATTTTTTTGTGGACGTCTGTCAAGACCTTTCTTATGCATCCGTTTGGCCATCACGGCTTCTCCGACCCATTTAGAAGGTCAAACGAGCCATGAAACGAGCATACCCCTCATTTCGACGATTTTTGTGATCTATAGCAAACAATTTTTTAGGTGATCTGGATTCTGATGTCAAAAATGTAAAAATTTTTCGTGGACGTCCGTCAAGACCTTGTCTATGCATCCGTTTGGCCATCACGGCTTGTCCGACCCATTTGGAAGGTCAAACGAGCCTTGAAGCGAGCATACCCCTCATTTTGATGATTTTTGTGTGCTATAGCAAACCATTTTTTGGGTGATCCGGATTCTGATATCAAAAATGCCAAATTTTTTCGTGGACGTCCGTCAAGACCTTTTCTATGCATCTGGTTTACCATCACGGCTTGTCAGACCTATTTGGAAGGTCAAACGAGCCCCGAAGCGAGCATACCCCTCATTTCGATGATTTCCGTGTATAGTAAATTATTTTATGGGTGATCCGGATTCTGACGTCAAAAATGCCAAATTTTTTCGTGGACGTCTGTCACGACCTGGTCTATGCATCCTATTGGCCTTCACGGCCCGTCTGACCCATTAGGAAGGTCAAACGAGCCCTGAAGCGAGCATACCCCTCATTTCGACGATTTTCGTGTGCTATAGTATACCATTTTTTGGGTGATCCGAATTCCGACGTCAAAGATGCCAAATTTTTTCGTGGACGTCCGTCAAGACCTTGTCTATGCATCTGGTTGGCCATCACGGCTTGTCCGACCCATTTGGAAGGTCAAACAAGCCCCGAAGCGAGCATCCCTTTATTTCGATGATTTTCGTGTGCTATAGTAAACCATTTTTGGGTGACCCGGATTCCGTCGTCAAAAATGCCAAATTTTTTTGTGGACATCCATTAAGACCTTGTCTATACATACGGTTAGCCATCACAGCCTGTCCGACCTATTTGGAAGGTCAAACAAGCCCCGAAGCGAGCATACCCTTCATTTCGATGATTTTCTTGTGCTATAGTAAACCATTTTTTGGGTGATCCGGATTCTGACGTGAAAAATGCCAAATTTTTTCATGGACGTCTGTCAAGACCTTGTTTATGAATCCGGTTGGCCATCACGGCCCGTCTGACACATTTGGAAGGTCAAACGATCCCTGAAGCGAGCATACCTCTTATTTCGACGATTTTCGTGTACTATAGCAAGCCATTTTTTAAGTGATCCGGATTCCGACGTTAAAAATGCTAAATGTTTTCATGGACATCCGTCAAGACCTTGTCTATGCATCCGTTTGGCCATCCCGGCTTATTCGACCCATTTGGAAGGTCAAACGAGTCCCGAAGCTAGCATACCCCTCATTTCGACGATTTTCATGTACTATAGCAAACCATTTTTTGGGTGATCCGGATTCCGACGTCAAAAATACCAAATTTTTTCGTGGACGTCCGTCAAGACCTTGTCTATGCATCCGATTGGCCATCACGGCTTGTACGACCCATTTGGAAGGTCAAACGATCCCCGTAGCGAGCATACCCCTCATTTCGATGATTTTCGTGTGCTATAACAAACCATTTTTTGGGTGATCCGGATTCCGACGTCAAAAATGCCAAATTTTTTCGTGGACGTCCATCAAGACCTTGTCTATGCATCTGGTTGGCCATCACGGCTTGTCCGACCCATTTGGAAGGTCAAACTAGTCCCGAAGCGAGTATAACCCTCATTTTGATGATTTTCGTGTATAGTAAACCATTTTATGGGTGATCCGGATTCTGACGTCAAAAATGCCAAATTTTTTCGTGGACATCCGTCAAGACCTTGTCTATGCATCTGGTTGGCCATCATGGCTTGTCCGACCCATTTGGAAGGTCAAAGGAGCCCCGAAGCGAGCATACCCCTCATTTCGACGATTTTCGTGTGCCACAGCAAGCATTTTTTGGGTGATCTGGATTCCGACGTCAAAAATGCCAAATTTTTTCCGGGGTGTCCGTCAAGACCTTTTTTATGCATCCGGTAGGCCATCACGTCTTGTCCGACCCATTTGGAAGTCAAACGAGCTTCGAAGCGAGCATACCCCTAATTTTGATGATTTTCGTGTGCTATAGTAAACAATTTTTTGGGTGATCCGGATTCCGACGTCAAAAATTCAAAAAAATTTCGTGGACATCTGTCAAAACCTTGTCTATGCATCCAGTTGGCCATCACGGCCCGTCCGACCCATTTGGAAGGTCAAACGAGCCCCGAAGCGAGCATACCCCTCATTTCGACGATTTTCGTGTTCTATAGCAAACAATTTTTTGGGTGATTCGGATTCCGATGTCAAAAATACCAAATTTTTTTGTGGACGTCTGTCAAGACCTTTTTTATGCATCCGTTTGGCCATCACGGCTTCTCCGACCCATTTAGAAGGTCAAACGAGCCATGAAACGAGCATACCCCTCATTTCGACGATTTTTGTGATCTATAGCAAACAATTTTTTGGGTGATCTTGATTCTGATGTCAAAAATGTAAAAATTTATTGTGGACGTCCGTCAAGACCTTGTCTATGCATCCGTTTGGCCATCACGGCTTGTCCGACCCATTTGAAAGGTCAAACGAGCCCTGAAGCGAGCATACCCCTCATTTTGATGATTTTTGTGTGCTATAGCAAACCATTTTTTGGGTGATCCGGATTCTGATATCAAAAATGCCAAATTTTTTCGTGGACGTCCGTCAAGACCTTTTCTATGCATCTGGTTTGCCATCACGGCTTGTCAGACCTATTTGGAAGGTCAAACGAGCCCCGAAGCGAGCATACCCCTCATTTCGATGATTTCCGTGTATAGTAAATTAATTTATGGGTGATCCGGATTCTGACATCAAAAATGCCAAATTTTTTCGTGGACATCCGTCACGACCTGGTCTATGCATCCTATTGGCCATCACGGCCCGTCTGACCCATTAGGAAGGTCAAACGAGCCTTGAAGCGAGCATACCCCTCATTTCGACGATTTTCGTGTGCTATAATATACCATTTTTTGGGTGATCCGGATTCCGACGTCAAAGATGCCAAATTTTTTCGTGGACGTCCGTCAAGACCTTGTCTATGCATCTGGTTGGCCATCACGGCTTGTCCAACCCATTTGGAAGGTCAAACAAGCCCCGAAGCGAGCATACCTTTATTTCGATGATTTTCGTGTGCTATAGTAAACCATTTTTGGGTGATCCGGATTCCGTCGTCAAAGATGCCAAATTTTTTCGTGGACATCCGTCAAGACCTTGTCTATGCATCCGATTGGCCATCACGGCCCGTACGACCCATTTGGAAGGTCAAACGAGCCCCGAAGCGAGCATACCCCTCATTTTGACGATCTTGGTGTGCTGTATAGCAAACCATTTTTTGGGTGATCCGGATTCCGACGTAAAAATGGCCAAATTTTTTCGTGGACGTCCGTCAAGACCTTTTCTATGCATCCGGTTTGCCATCACGGCTTGTTCGACCCATTTGGAAGGCCAAACGAGCTCCGAAGCGAGCATACCCCTCATTGTGATGATTTTCGTGTGCTATAGTAAACCATTTTTTGGGTGATCCGGATTCCGACGTCAAAAATGCCAAATTTTTTTGTGGACATCCGTCAAGACCTAGTCTATGCATCCGATTGGCCATCACAGCCCGTACTACCCATTTGGAAGGTCAAACGAGCCCAAAGTTAGCATACCCCTAATTTCGATGATTTTTGTTTGCTATAGCAAACCATTTTTGGGTGATCCGGATTTCGACGTCAAAAATGCCAAAAATTTTTTTGGACGTCCGTCAAGACCTTGTCTATGAATCCGGTTGGCCATCAAGGCTTGTCCGACCCATTTTGAAGGTCAAACGAGCCACGAAGCGAGCATACCCCTCATTTCGATGATTTTCGTGTATAGTAAACCATTTTTTGGATGATCCGGATTCTAACGTTAAAAATACCAAATTTTTTTGTGGACGTCCGTCAAGACCTTGTATTTGCATCCGCTTGGACATCATCACTTGTCCGACCCGTTTGGAAGGTCAAACAAGCCCCGAAGCGAGCATACCCCTCATTTCGATGATTTTCGTGTGCTATAGCAAACCATTTTTTGAGTGATCCGGATTCTAACGTCAAAAATGCAAAATTTTTTTGTGGACGTCTGTCAAGACCTCGTCTATGCATCTGGTTGGCCATCACGGCCCGTCTGACCAATTTGGAAGGTCAAACGAGCCTGAAACGAGCATACCCCTCTTTACGACGATTTTAGTGTGCTATAGAAAATTATTTTTTGGTGATCCGGATTTCAACGTCAAAAACGCAAAAAATGTTCGTGGACGTCTGTCAAGACCTTGTCTATGCATCCGGTTTTCCATCACGGCTTGTCCGACCCATTTGGAAGGTCAAACGAGCCCCGAAGCGAGCATACCCCTCATTTCGACGATTTTCGTGTGCTATAGCAAACCATTTTGTGGGTGATCCGGATTCCGATGTCAAAAATGCTAAATTTTTTCGTGGACGTCCGTCAAGACCTTGTCTATGCATTCGGTGGTCCATCACGGCTTGTCCAACCCATTTGGAAGGTCAAACGAGCCCCGAAGCGAGCATACCCCTCATTTCGTTAGTTTTCGTGTGCTATAGCAAACCATTTTTTGGGTGATTCGGATTCTGATGTCAAAAATGTCAAATTTTTTTGTGGACATTCGTCAAGACCATGTCTATTCATCCCGTTGCCCATCACGGCTTTTCCGACCCATTTGGAAGGTCAAACAAGCCCCGAAGTGAGCATACCCTTCATTTCGACGATTTTCGTTTGCTATAGTAAACCATTTTTTGGGTGATCCAGATTCTGACGTCAAAAATTCCAAATATTTTCGTGGACGTCCGCCAAGACCTTTTCTTTGCATCCGGTTTTCCATCACGGCCCGTCCGACCCATTTGGAAGGTCAAACAAGCCCCGAAGCGAGCATATCCCTCATTTCGATTATTTTCGTGTGCTATAGCAAATCATTTTTTGGGTGATCCGGATTCTGACGTCAAAAATGCAAAAAGTTTTTGTGGACGTCCGTCAAGACCTTGTGTATGCATCCGGTTGTCTTTCACGGCTTGTCTGACCCATTTGGAAGGTCAAACGAGCCCCGAAGCGAGCACACCCCTCATTTCGACGATTTTCATGTGCTAGAGCAAACCATTTTTTGGGTGATCCAGAATCCGACGTCAAAAATGCTAAATTTTTTTGTGGACGTTCGTCAAGACCTTGTCTATTCATCCCGTTGCCCATCAAGGGTTGTCCGACGCATTTGGAAGGTCAAACGAGCCCCGAAGTGAGCATACCCTTCATTTCGACGATTTTCGTGTGCTATAGCAAACCATTTTTTGGGTGATACGGATTCCGATATCAAAAATGCCAAATTTTTTTGTGGACGTCCGCCAAGACCTTGTCTTTGCATCAAGTTTGCCATCATGGCTCGTCTGACCCATTTGGAAGGTCAAACAAGCCCCGAAGCAAGCATACCCCTCATTTCGATGATTTTCGTGTGCTATAGCAAACCATTTATCAGGTGATCCAGATTCTGACGTCAAAAATTCAAAAGTTTTTCCTGGACGTCCGTATAGACCTTGTGTATGCATCCGGTTGGACATCACGGCTTGTCCGACCCATTTGGAAGGTCAAACGAGGCCCGAAGCTAGTATACTCTTCATTTTGACGATTTTCGTGTGCTATAGTATACCTTTTTTGGGTGATTCGGATTCCGACTTCAAAAATGCCAAAATTTTTCGTGGATGTTCGTCAAGACCTTGTCTATGCATTCAGTTTACCATTACGGCTTGTACGACCCATTTGGAAGGTCAAACGAGCCCCGAAGAGAGCATACCCCTCATTTCGATGATTTTCATGTGCTATAGCAAACCATTTTTTGGGTGATGCGGATTCCGACGTCAAAAATGCCAAATTTTTTCGTGGACGTCCGTCAAGACCTTGTCTATGAATAAAGTTGGCCATCACGGATTGTCCGACCCATTTGGAAGGTCAAACGAGCCCCGAAGCGATCGTACCCCTCATTTCGATGATTTTCGTGTGCTATAGTAAACCATTTTTTGGGTGATCCTGATTCCGACGTCAAAAATGCCAAATTTTTTCGTGGACGTCCGTCAAGACCTTGTCTATGCATCCGGTTAGACATCACGGCCCGTCCGATCCATTTGGAAGGCCAAACGAGCCCCGAAGCGAGCATACCCCAAATTTCTACGATTTTCGCGTGCTATTGCAAACCATTTATTGGGTGATCCATATTCAGACGTCAAAAATTCCATTTTTTTTTCGTGGACGTCCGTCCAGACCTTGTCTATATATCCGGTTGGACATCCCGTCTTGTTCGACCCATTTGGAAGGTCAAACGAGCTACGAAGTGAGCATACCCCTCATTACGATGATTTTCGTGTGCTATAGTAAACTATTTTTTTGGTGATCCGGATTCTGACGTCAAAAATGCCAAATTTTTTCGTGGACGTCTGTAAAGACCTTGTCTATGCATCCGGTTGGCCATCACGACCTGTCCGACCCATTTGGAAGGTCAAACAAGCCTCGAAGCGAGCATACCCCTTTATTTCGACGATTTTAGTGTGCTATGGCAAACCTTTTTTGGGTGATCCATATTCAGACGTCAAAAATTCCATTTTTTTCGTGGACGTCCGTCCAGACCTTGTCTATGTATCCGGTTGGACATCCCGTCTTGTTCGACCCATTTGGAAGGTCAAACGAGCCACGAAGTGAGCATACCCCTCATTTCGACGATTTTCGTGTATAGTAAACCATTTTTTGGGTGATCCGGATTTCAACGTCAAAAATGCAAAATTTTTTCGTGGACATCCGTCAAGACCTTGTCTTTGCATCCAGTTGGCCATCACGGCTTGTCCGACCCATTTAAAAGGTCAAACAAGCCCCGAAGCGAGCATACCCCTCATTTCGACAATTTTCGTGTGCTATAGTAAACCATTTTTTGGGTGATCCAGATTCTGACGTCAAAAATGCAAAAAAATTTCGTGGACGTCCATCACGACCTTGTCTATGCATCCGGTTGGCCATCACGACCCGTCCGACCCATTTGAAAGGTCAAACGAGCCCCGAAGCGAGCATACCCCTCATTTCGATGATTTTCATGTGCTATAGAAAACCTTTTTTGGGTGATCCGGATTTCGACATTAAAAATGCTAAATTTTTGAGTGGACATCCGTCAAGACATTGTCTATGCATCCGGTTGGCCATCACAGCCCGTCCGACCCATTTGGAAGGTCAAACGAGCCCCAAAGCGAGCATACCCCTCATTTCGATGATTTTTGTGTGCTATAGCAAACCATTTTTTGGTGATTCGAATTCTGATGTCAAAAATGCCAAATTTTTTCATGGACGTCCGTCAAGACCTTGTCTATGCATTCGGTTGGCAATCATGGCTTGTTCGAACCATTTTGAAGGTCAAACGAGCCCCGAAGTGAGCATACCCCTCATTTTGACGATTTTCGTGTATGGTAAACCATTTTTTGGGTGATCCGGATTTCGACGTCAAAAATGCCAAATTTTTTCGTGGACGTCCGTCAAGACCTTGTCTTTGCATCCGGTTGGCCATCACGGCTTGTCCAACCCATTTAAAAGGTCAAACAAGCCCCGAAGCGAGCAAACCCCTCATTTCGACAATTTTCGTGTGCTATAGTAAACCATTTTTTGGGTGATCCAGATTCTGACGTCAAAAATTCAAAAAAAATTCGTGGACGTCCGTCAAGACCTTGTCTATGCATCCGGTTGGACATCACGACCCGTCCGACCCATTTGAAAGGTCAAACGAGCCCCAAAGAGAGCATACCCCTCATTTCGACGATTTTCGTGTACTATAGCAAACCATATTTTGGTGATCTGGATTCCGACGTCAAAAATGCAAAAATTTTTCGTGGACGTCCGTCAAGACCTTGTCTATGCATCCGGTTGGCCATCACGGCTTGTCCAACCCATTTGGAAGGTCAAACGAGCCCCGAAGCGAGCATACCCCTCATTTTGATGATTTTCATGTGCTATAGCAAACCTTTTTTGGGTGATCCGGATTTCGACATTAAAAATGCTAAATTTTTGAGTGGACGTCCGTCAAGACATTGTCTATGCATCCGGTTGGCCATCACGGCTTGTCCAACCCATTTGGAAGGTCAAATGAGCCTCGAAGCGAGCATACCCCTCATTTCAACGATTTTCGTGTGCTATAGCAAACCTTTTTTGGGTGATCCGGATTTTTACATCAAAAATGCCAAATTTTTTCGTGGACGTCCGTCAAGACCTTGTCTGTGCATCTGATTGGCCATCACAGCTTGTCCAACCCATTAGGAAGGTCAAACAAGCCCCGAAGCGAGCATACCCCTCATTTCGACAATTTTCGTTTTCTATAGCAAACCATTTTTTGGGTGATCCGGATTCCGACGTCAAAAATGCCAAATTTTTTCTTGGACGTCCGTCAAGACCTTGTCTATGCATCCAGTTGGCCGTCACAGCTTGTCCGACCCATTTGGAAGGTCAAACTAGCCCTGAAGCGAGCATAACCCTCATTTCGATGATTTTCGTGTGCTATAGTAAACCATTTTTTGGGTGATTCAGATTCTAACGTCAAAAATGCCAAATTTTTTCATGGACGTCCGTCAAGACCTTGTCAATGCATCCGGTTGGCCATCACGGCCCGTCCGACCCATTTGGATGGTCAAACGAGCCCCGAAGCGAGCATACCCCTCATTTCGATGATTTTCGTGTTCTATAGCAAACTATTTTTTAGGTGATCCGGATTCCGAAATTAAAAATTCCAAATTTTTTTGTGGACGTCTGTAAAGACCTTGTCTATGCATCCGATTTGCCATCACGGCTTGTCCGACCTATTTGGAAGGTCAAACGAGCCCCCAAGCGAGCATACCCCTCATTTCTACGATTTTCGTGTGCTATAGCAAACCATTTTTTGGGTGATCCGGATTCCGACGTCAAATATGCCAAATTTTTTCATGGACGTCCGTCAAGACCTTGTCTATGCATACGGTTTGCCATCACGGCTTTTCCGACCTAATTGGAAGGTCAAACGAGCACCGAAGTTAGCATACCCCTCATTTTGATGATTTTCGTTTGCTATAGAAAACCGTTTTTTGGGTGATCCGGATTTCGACATCAAAAATGCCAAATTTTTGAGTGAACGTCCGTCAAGACCTTGTCTATGCATCCGGTTGGCCATCACGGCTTGTCCAACCCATTTGGAAGGTCAAACGAGCCCCGATGCGAGCATACCCGTCATTTCGACGATTTTCGTGTGCTATAGCAAATCATTTTTTGGGTGATCTGGATTCCATCGTCAAAAATGCCAATTTTTTTCGTGGACGTACGTCAAGACCTTGTCTATGCATCCATTTGTCCATCACAGCTTCTCCAACCCATTTGAAAGGTCAAACGAGCCCTGAGGCGAGCATGCCCCTCATTTCGACGATTTTCGTGTGCTATAGCACATCATTTTTTGGGTGATCCGATTCCGACGTCAAAAATGCCAAATTTTTTCTTGGACGTCCGTCAAGACCTTGTCTATGCATCCAGTTGGCCGTCACAGCTTGTCCGACCCATTTGGAAGGTCAAACTAGCCCTGAAGCGAGCATAACCCTCATTTCGATGATTTTCGTGTGCTATAGTAAACCATTTTTTGGGTGATTCAGATTCTAACGTCAAAAATGCCAAATTTTTTCATGGACGTCCGTCAAGACCTTGTCAATGCATCCGGTTGGCCATCACGGCCCGTCCGACCCATTCGGATGGTCAAACGAGCCCCGAAGCGAGCATACCCCTCATTTCGATGATTTTCGTGTTCTGTAGCAAACTATTTTTTAGGTGATCCGGATTCCGAAATTAAAAATTCCAAATTTTTTTGTGGACGTCTGTAAAGACCTTGTCTATGCATCCGATTTGCCATCATGGCTTGTCCGACCTATTTGGAATGTCAAACGAGCCCCCAAGCGAGCATACCCCTCATTTCGACGATTTTCGTGTGCTATAGCAAACCATTTTTTGGGTGATCCGGATTCCGACATCAAATATGCCAAATTTTTTCATGGACGTCCGTCAAGACCTTGTCTATGCATACGGTTTGCCATCACGGCTTTTCCGACCCAATTGGAAGGTCAAACGAGCACCAAAGTTAGCATACCCCTCATTTTGATGATTTTCGTGTGCTATAGAAAACCGTTTTTTGGGTGATCCGGAATTCGACATCAAAAATGCCAAATTTTTGAGTGGACGTCCGTCAAGACCTTGTCTATGCATCCGGTTGGCCATCACGGCTTGTCCAACCCATTTGGAAGGTCAAACGAGCCCCGATGCGAGCATAACCGTCATTTCGACGATTTTCGTGTGCTATAGCAAATCATTTTTTGGGTGATCTGGATTCCAACGTCAAAAATGCCAATTTTTTTTGTGGACGTACGTCAAGACCTTGTCTATGCATCCATTTGTCCATCACGGCTTGTCCAACCCATTTGAAAGGTCAAACGAGCCCTGAAGCGAGCATACCCCTCATTTCGACGATTTTTGTGTGCTATAGCAAACCATTTTTTGGGTGATCCGGATTCTAACGTCAAAAATGCCAAATTTTTTTCCGTGGACGTCCGTCAAGACCTTTTCTATGCATCCGGTTGGCCATCACGGCTTGTCCGACCCATTTGGAAGGTCAAACGAGCATACCCCTCATTTCGATGATTTTCGTGTATAGTAGACCATTTTTTGGGTGATCCGGATTCTGACGTAAAAAATGCCATATTTTTTCGTGGACATCCGTCAAGACCTTTTCTATGCATACGATTGGCCATCACGGCCCGTCTGACCCATTTGGAAGGTCAAAAGAGCCCCGAAGCGAGCGTACCCCTCATTTCGCTGATTTTCATGTGCTATAGCAAACCATATTTTGGGTGATCCGGATTTCGACGTCAAAAATGCCAAATTTTTGTGGACGTCCGTCAAGACCTTGTCTATGCATCGAGTTGGCCATCACATCTTGTCCGACCCATTTTGAAGGTCAAACGAGCCCCGAAGCGAGCATACCCCTCATTTCGATGATTTTCGTGTGCTATAGTAAACCATTTTTTGGATGATCCGGATTCCGACGTCAAAAATGCCAAATTTTTTCCTGGACGTCCATCAAGACCTTGTCTATGCACCTGTTTGGCCATCACGGCCCGTCTGACCCATTTGGAAGGTCAAACGAGCCTCGAAGAGAGTATACCCCTCATTTCGATGATTTTCGTGTGCTATAGCAAACCATTTTTTGGGTGATGCGGATTCTGACGTAAAAAATGCCAAATTTTTCTTGGACGTCCGTCAAGACCTTGTCTATGCATCCGTTTGGCCATCACATCTTGTCCGACCCATTTGGAAGGTCAAACGCCTTTAAGCGAGCATACCCCTCATTTCGATGATTTTCGTGTGCTATAGTAAACCATTTTTTGGATGATCCGGATTCCGACGTCAAAAATGCCAAATTTTTTCGTAGACGTCCGTCAAGACCTTGTCTATACATCCGGTTGGCCATCACGGCCTATCCGACCCATTTGGAAGGTCAAACGAGCCCCGAAGCGAGCATACCCTCATTTTGATGATTTTCATGTGCTATAGCAAACTGTTTTTTAGGTGATCCGGATTCCGGCATTAAAAATTCCAATTTTTTTTGTGGAAGTCCATCAAGACCTTGTCTATGCATCCGGATTTCCATCACGGCTTGTCCAACCCATTTGGAAGGTCAAACGAGCCCCGAAGCGAGCATACCCTTCATTTCAACGATTTTCCTGTGCTATAGCAAACCATTTTTTGGGTGATCTGGATTCCGACGTCAAAAATGCCAAATTTTTTCGTGGACATTCATCAAGACCTTGTCTATGCATCCGGTTGGCCATCACGGCACGTCCAACCCATATGAGGTCAAATGAGTCCCAAAGCGAGCATACTCCTCATTTCGACGATTTTTGTGTGCTATAGTAACTATTTTTTGGGTGATCTGGTTTCCGGAATTAAAAATTCCAAATTTTTTTCTGGACGTTTGTCAAGACCTTGTCTATGCATCCGATTGGCCATCACGGCCCGTACGACCCATTTGGAAGGTCAAACGAGCCCCAAAGCGAGCATACCCCTCATTTTGACGATCTTGGTGTGCTGTATAGCAAACCATTTTTTGGGTGATGCGGATTCCGACGTAAAAATGGCCAAATTTTTTCGTGGACGTCCGTCAAGACCTTGTCTATGCATCCGGTTTGCCATCACGTCTTGTTCGACCCATTTGGAAGGCCAAACGAGCCCCGAAGCGAGCATACCCCTCATTGTGATGATTTTCGTGTGCTATAGTAAACCATTTTTTGGGTGATCCGGATTCCGACGTCAAAAATGCCAAATTTTTTCGTGGACATCCGTCAAGACCTTGTTTATGCATCCGATTGGCCATCACAGCCCGTACTACCCATTTGGAAGGTCAAACGAGCCCCAAAGTGAGCATACCCCTAATTTCGATGATTTTTGTGTGCTATAGCAAACCATTTTGGGTGATCCGGATTTCGACGTCAAAAATGCCAAATTTTTTTTTGGACGTCCGTCAAGACCTTGTCTATGAATCCGGTTGGCCATCAAGGCTTGTCCGACCCATTTTGAAGGTCAAACGAGCCACGAAGCGAGCATACCCCTCATTTCGATGATTTTCGTGTATAGTAAACCATTTTTTGGATGATCCGGATTCTAACGTTAAAAATACCAAATTTTCTTGTGGACGTCCGTCAAGACCTTGTATTTGCATCCGCTTGGACATCATGACTTGTCCGACCCGTTTGGAAGGTCAAACAAGCCCCGAAGCGAGCATACCCCTCATTTCGATGATTTTCGTGTGCTATAGCAAACCATTTTTTGAGTGATCCGGATTCTGACGTCAAAAATGCCAAATTTTTTCGTGGACGTCTGTCAAGACCTCGTCTATGCATCTGGTTGGACATCACAGCCCGTCTGACCAATTTGGAAGGTCAAACGAGCCTGAAGTGAGCATACCCCTCATTACGACGATTTTAGTGTGCTATAGAAAATTATTTTTTGGTGATCCGGATTTCGACGTCAAAAACGCAAAAAATTTTCGTGGACGTCTGTCAAGACCTTGTCTATGCATCCGGTTTTCTATCACAGCTTGTCCGACCCATTTGGAAGGTCAAACGAGCCCCGAAGCGAGCATACCCCTCATTTCGACGATTTTCGTGTGCTATAGCAAACCATTTTGTGGGTGATCCAGATTCCGATGTCAAAAATGCTAAATTTTTTCGTGGACGTCCGTCAAGACCTTGTCTATGCATTCGGTGGTCCATCACGGCCTGTCCAACCCATTTGGAAGGTCAAACGAGCCCCGAAGCAAGCATACCCCTCATTTCGTTAGTTTTCGTGTGCTATAGCAAACCATTTTTTGGGTGATCCGGATTCTGATGTCAAAAATGTCAAATTTTTTTGTGGACATTCGTCAAGACCATGTCTATTCATCCCGTTGCCCATCACGGCTTTTTCGACCCATTTGGAAGGTCAAACGAGCCCCGAAGTGAGCATACCCTTCCTTTCGATGATTTTCGTTTTCTATAGTAAACCATTTTTTGGGTGATCCAGATTCTGACGTCAAAAAATCCAAATATTTTCGTGGACGTCCGCCAAGACCTTTTCTTTGCATCCGGTTTTCCATCACGGCCCGTCCGACCCATTTGGAAGGTCAAAAAAGCCCCGAAGCGAGCATATCCCTCATTTAGATTATTTTCGTGTGCTATAGCAAATCATTTTTTGGGTGATCCGGATTCTGACGTCAAAAATGCAAAATTTTTTTGTGGACGTCCGTCAAGACCTTGTGTATGCATCCAGTTGTCTGTCACGGCTTGTCCGACCCATTTGGAAGGTCAAACGAGCCCCGAAGCGAGCATACCCCTCATTTCGACGATTTTCATGTGCTAGAGCAAACCATTTTTTGGGTGATCCGGATTCCGACGTCAAAAATGCCAAATTTTTTTGTGGACGTTCGTCTAGACCTTGTCTATTCATCCCGTTGCCCATCACGGGTTGTCCGACGCATTTGGAAGGTCAAACGAGCCCCGAAGTGACCATACCCTTCATTTCGACAATTTTCGTGTGCTATAGCAAACCATTTTTTGGGTGATACGGATTCCGATATCAAAAATGCCAAATTTTTTTATGGACGTCCTCCAAGACCTTGTCTTTGCATCCAGTTTGCCATCATGGCCCGTCCGACCCATTTGGAAGGTCAAACAAGCCCCGAAGCAAGCATACCCCTCATTTCGATGATTTTCGTGTGCTATAGCAAACCATTTATCAGGTGATCCAGATTCTGACGTCAAAAATGCAAAAGTTTTTCGTGGACATCCGTATAGACCTTGTGTATGCATCCGGTTGGACATCACGGCTTGTCCGACCCATTTGGAAGGTCAAACGAGGCCCGAAGCTAATATACTCTTCATTTTGACGATTTTCGTGTGCTATAATATACTTTTTTTGGGTGATTCGGATTCCGACTTCAAAAATGCCAAAATATTTCGTGGATATTCGTGAAGACCTTGTCTATGCATCCAGTTGGCCATCACGGATTGTCCGACCCATTTGGAAGGTCAAACGAGCCCCGAAGCGATCGTACCCCTCATTTCGATGATTTTCGTGTGCTATAGTAAACCATTTTTCGGGTAATCCTGATTCCGACGTCAAAAATGCCAAATTTTTTCGTGGACGTCCGTCAAGACCTTGTCTATGCATCCGGTTAGACATCACGGCCCGTCCGATCCATTTGGAAGGTCAAACGAGCCCCGAAGCGAGCATACCCCAAATTTCTACGATTTTCGCGTGCTATTGCAAACTATTTATTGGGTGATCCATATTCAGACGTCAAAAATTCCATTTTTTTCGTGGACGTCCGTCCAGACCTTGTCTATGTATCCGGTTGGACATCCCGTCTTGTTCGACCCATTTGGAAGGTCAAACGAGCCACGAAGTGAGCATACCCCTCATTACGATGATTTTCGTGTGCTATAGTAAACTATTTTTTTGGTGATCCGGATTCTGACGTCAAAAATGCCAAATTTTTTCGTGGACGTCTGTAAAGACCTTGTCTATGCATCCGGTTGGCCATCACGACCTGTCCGACCCATTTGGAAGGTCAAACAAGCCTCGAAGCGAGCATACCCCTTTATTTCAACGATTTTTGTGTGCTATGGCAAACCTTTTTTGGGTGATCCGGATTCCGACGTCAAAAAGGCTAAATTTTTTCGTGGACGTCTGTAAAGACCTTGTCTATGTATCCGGCTGGAAATCCCGTCTTGTTCGACCCATTTGGAAGGTCAAATGAGCCACGAAGCGAGCATACCCCTCATTTCGACGATTTTCGTGTGCTATAGCAAACCATTTTTTGGGTGATCTAGATTCCGACGTCAAAAATGCCAAATTTTTTCGTGGACATCCGTCAAGACCTTGTCTATGCATCCGGTTGGCCATCATGGCCCGTTCTACCCTTTTGGAAAGTCAAACGAGCCCCGAAGCGAGCATACCTCTCATTTAGACGATTTTCGTGTGCTATAGCAAACCATTTTTTGGATGATCCGGATTCCAACGTCAAAAATGCCAATTTTTTTTGTGGACGTCCGTCAACACCTTTTCTATGCATCTGCTTGGCCATCATGGCTTCTCCGACCCATTTGGAAGGTCAAACGAGAAACGAAGCGAGCATACCCCTCATTTCGATGATTTTTATTTGTTATAGACAACCATTTTTTGGGTGATCTAGATTTCGACGTCAAAAATGCCAATTTCTTTGTAGGCGTCCATCAAGACCTTGTCTATGCATCCGGTTGGCCATCACAGACCGTCCGACCCATTTAGAAGGTCAAACGAGCCCTGAAACGTGCATACCCCTCATTTCGACAATTTTCGTGTGCTATACTAAACCAGTTTTTTGGTGATCCGGATTTCGACTTCAAAAATGCCAAATTTCTTCGTGGACGTCCGTCAAGACCTTGTCTATGGATCCGGTTGGCCATCACAGCCCGTCCTCAAGACCTTGTCTATGGATCCGGTTGGCCATCACGGCCCGTCCGACCCATTTGAAAGGTCAAACGAGCCCCGAAGAGAGTATACCCCTCATTTCAATGATTTTCGTGTGCTATAGCAAACCATTTTTTGGGTGATCCGGATTCCGACGTCAAAAATGCCAAATTTTTTCGTGGACGTCCATCAAGACCTTGTTTATGCATCCGGTTGTCCAACACAGCTTTTCCGACCCATTTGGAAGGTGAAACGAGCCTCGAAGGTAGCATATCCTTCATTTCGACGATATTTGTGTGCTATAGCAAACCATTTTTTGGGTGATCCGGATTCTGACGTCAAAAATGCCAAATTTTTTCGTGGACGTCCGTCAAGACCTTGTCTATGAATCCGGTTATCCATCACGGCCCGTGCGACCCATTTGGAAGGTCAAACGAGCCCCGAAGCAAGCATATCCCTCATTTCGACAATTTTCGTGTGCTATAGCAAACCAGTTTTTGGGTGATCCGGATTCCGAGATCAAAAATGCCAAAAAATTTCGTGGACGTCTATCAAGACCTTGTATATGCATTCGATTAACCATAACGACTTGTCCGACCCATTTGGAAGGTCAAACGAGCCCCGAAGCGAGCATACCCCTCATTTCGATGATTTTCATGTGTAATAGCAAACCATTTTTTGGGTGATCCGAATTCCGACGTTAAAAATGCCAAATGTTTTCGTGGACGTCCATCAAGACCTTGTCTATGCATCCAGTTGGCCTTCACGGCTTGTCCGACCCATTTGCAAGGTCAAATTAGCCCCGAAGCGAGCATAAACCTCATTTCAACGATTTTAGTATGATATTGTAAATTATTTTTTGGGTGATCCGGATTCCGACGTCAAAAATGTCAATTTTTGTGGACGTCCGTTAAGACCTTTTCTATGCATTCGGTTGGCCATCACAGCCTGTCCGACAGATATGGAAGGTCAAACGAGCCCCGAAACGAGCATACCCCTCATTTCGATAATTTTCGTGTGCTACAACAAACAATTTTTTTGGAGATCCTGATTTCAACGTCAAAAATGCCAAATTTTTTCGTGGACGTCCGTCAAGACCTTGTCTATGCATCCGGTTGGCCATCACGGCTTGTACGACCAATTTGGAAGGTCAAACGAGCCCCGAAGCGAGCATAACCCTCATTTCAACGATTTTCGTGTGCTATTGCAAACCATTTTTTGGGTGATCCGGATTCCGACGTTCAAAATGCCAATTTTTTTCGTGGACATCCGTCAAGACCTTGTCAATGCATTCGTTTGGCCATCAAAGACCTTCCAACCCATTTGGAAGGTCAAACGAGCCCCGAAGCGAGCATACCCCTCATTTCGACGATTTTGGTGTGCTATAGTAAACTATTTTTTGGGTGATCCGGATTCCGACGTCAAAAATGCAAAATTTTTCCATGGACAAACGTCAAGACCTTGTCGATGCATCCGGTAGGCCATCACGGCTTGTCCAACCCATTTGGAAGGTTAAATGAGCCCCGATGCGAGCATAGCCCTCATTTCGACGATTTTCGTGTGCAATAGTAAACTATTTTTTGGGTGATCCGGATTCCGACGTCAAAAATGCCAAATTTTTTTGTGGACGTCCGTAAAGACCTTTTCTATGCATCCGGTCAGCCATCACGGCTTGTACGACCCTTTTGGAAGGTAAAACGAGTTGCGAAACGAGCATACCCCTCATTTCGACGATTTTCGTGTGCTATAGCATACCATTTTTTGGGTGATCCGTATTCCGACGTCAAAAATGCCAAATTTTTTCGTGGACTTCCGTCAAGTCCTTTTCTATGCATCTGGTTGGCCATCACGGCTTGTCCAACCCATTTGGAAGGTCAAACGAGCCTTGAAGCGAGCATACCCGTCATTTCGACAATTTTCGTGTTCTATGGTAAACAATTTTTTGGGTGATCCAGATTCCGACGTAAAAAATGCCAAACATTTTCGTGGACGTCCGTCAAGAACTTGTCTATGCATACGGCTGGACATCACGGCTTGTCCGACCCATTTGGAAGGTCAAACAAGCCCCGAAGTGAGCATACCCCTCATTTCAACGATTTTCGTGTGCTATTGTAAACCATTTTTGGGTGATCTGGATTCCGATGTCAAAAATGTCAAATTTTTTGTGGACGTCTGTTAAGACCTTTTCTATGCATTCGATTAGCCATCACAGCCCGTCCGACCCATATGGAAGGTCAAACGAGCCCCGAAACGAGCATACCCCTCATTTCGATGATTTTCGTGTGCTATAGCAAACAATTTTTTGGGTGATCCGAATTCCAATGTCAAAAATGCCAAATTTTTTTGTGGACGTCCGTCAAGACCTTGTCTATGCATTCGGTCGGCCATCACGGCTTGTACGACTCATTTGGAAGGTCAAACGAGTTGCGAAGCGAGCATACCCCTCATTTCGTCGATTTTCGTGTGCTATAGCAAACCATTTTTTGGGTGATCCGTATTACGACGTCAAAAATGCCAAATTTTTTTGTGGACGTCCGTCAAGAACTTGTCTATGCATCTGGTTGGCCATCACGGCTTGTCCGACCCATTTGGAAAGTCAAACAAGCTCCGAAGTGAGCATACCCCTCATTTCAACGATTTTCGTGTGCTATTGTAAACCATTTTTTGGGTGATCCGGATTCCGACTTCAAAAATGTTAAATTTTTTATGGACGTTCGTTAAGACCTTTTCTATGCATTTGGTTGGCCATCACGGCCCGTCCGACCCATATGGAAGGTTAAACGAGCCCCAAAACGAGCATACCCCTCATTTCGATGATTTTCGTGTGCTATAGCAAACCATTTTTTGGGTGATCCTAATTCCGACGTCAAAAATGCCAAATTTTTTCGTGGACGTCCGTCAAGACCTTGTCTATGCATTCATTTGTCCATCACGGCCCGTCCGACCCATTTGGAAGGTCAAACGACCCCCGAAGCGAGCATACCCCTCATTTGACGATTTTGGTGTGCTATAGTAAACCATCTTTTGGGTGATCCGGATTCCGATATCAAAAATGCCAAATTTTTCTGTGGAAGAACGTCAAGACCTTGTCGATGCATCCGATAGGCAATGACGGTTTGTCCAACGTATTTGGAAGGTCAAATGAGCCCCGATGCGAGCATACCTCTTATTTCGACGATTTTCGTGTGCTATAGTAAACTATTTTTTGGGTGATCCAGATTCCGACGTCAAAAATGCCAAATTTTTCCGTGGACGTCTGTCAAGACCTTGTCTATGCATCCGGTCGGCCATCACCGCTTGTACGATACATTTGGAAGGTCAAACGAGTTGCGAAGCGAGCATACCCCTCATTTCGACGATTTTCGTGTGCTATAGCAAACCATTTTTTGGGTGATCCGTATTCCGACGTCAAAAATGCCAAATTTTTTCATGGGTGTCCGTCAAGACCTTTTCTATGCATCTGGTTGGCCATCATGGCTTGTACAACCAATTTGGAATGTCAAACGAGCCCCGAAGCGAGCATAACCCTCATTTCAACGATTTTCGTGTGCTATAGCAAACCATTTTTTGGGTTATCCGGATTCCGACGTCCAAAATGCCAAATTTTTTCGTGGACATCCGTCAAGACCTTGTCTATGCAATCGTTTGTCCATCAAGGCCCGTCCAACCCATTTGGAAGGTCAAACAAGCCCCGAAGCGAGCATACCCCTCATTTGACGATTTTGGTGTGCAATAGTAAACCATTTTTTTGGGTGATCTGGATTCCGATGTCAAAAATGCCAAATTTTTCCGTGGACGAACGTCAAGACCTTGTCGATGCATCCGGTAGGCCATCACGGCTTGTCCAACCCATTTGGAAGGTCAAATGAGCCCCGATGCGAGCATACCCCTTATTTCGACGATTTTCGTGTGCTATAGTAAACTATTTTTTGGGTGATCCGGATTCCGACGTCAAAAATGCCAAATTTTTCAGTAAACGTCCGTCAAGACCTTGTCTATGCATCCGGTCGGCCATCACCACTTGTACGACTCATTTGGAAGGTCAAATGAGTTGCGAAGCGAGCATACCCCTCATTTTGACGATTTTCATGTGCTATAGCAAACCATTTTTTGGGTGATCCGTATTCCGACGTCAAAAATGCCAAATTTTTTCGTGGACGTCCGTCAAGACCTTTTCTATGCATCTGGTTGGCCATCACGGCTTGTATGACCAATTAGGAAGGTCAAACGAGCCCCGAAGCGAGCACAACCCTCATTTCAACGATTTTCGTGTGCTATTGCAAACCATTTTTTGGGTGATCCGGATTCCGACATCCAAAATGCCAAATTTTTTCGTGGACGTCCGTCAAGACCTTGTCTATGCATTCGTTTGGCCATCACGGCCCGTCCGACCCATTTGGAAGGTCAAACGAGCCCCGAAGCAAGCATACCCCTCATTTCGACGATTTTGGTGTGCTATAATAAACCATTTTTTGGGTGATCCAGATTCCGACGTCAAAAATGCCAAATTTATCCGTGGACGAATGTCAAGACCTTGTCGATGCATCCGGTAGTCCATCACGGCTTGTCCAACCCATTGGAAGGTCAAATGAGTCCCGATGCGAGCATACCCCTCATTTCAACGATTTTCGTGTGCTATAGTAAACTATTTTTTGGGTGATCCAAATTCCGACGTCAAAAATGCCAAATTTTTTCGTGGACGTCCGTGAAGACCTTGTCTATGCATCCGGTTGGACTTCACATCCCGTACGACTCATTTGGAAGGTCAAACGAGCCCCGAAGCGAGCATACCCCTCATTTCGACGATTTGCGTGTGCTATAGCAAACCATTTTTGGGTGATCTGGATTTCGATGTCAAAATGCCAAATTTTTTCGTGGACGTCCGTCAAGAACTTTTCTATAAATCCGGTTGGCCATCACGGCATGTACGACCAATTTGGACGGTCAAACGAGCCCCAAAGTGAGCATACCCCTCATTTCGATGATTTTCGTATGCTATAGCAAACCATTTTTTGGGTGATCCGGAATCCGACGTAAAAAATACCAAATTTGTTCGTGGACGTCCGTTAAGACCTTGTCTATGCATCCGGTTGGCCATCATGGCTTGTCCGACCCATTTGGAAGGTCAAACGATCCACGAAGCGAGCATACCCGTCATTTCGATGATTTTCGTGTGCTATAGTAAATCATTTTTTGGGTGAATCGGATTCCGACGTCAAAAATGCCAAATCTTTTCGTAAACATCCGTCAAGACCTTGTCTATGCATCCGGTTGGCCATCACGGCTTGTCCGACCCAATTGAAAAGGTCAAACGAGCCTCGAAGCGAGCATACCCGTCATTTTGATGATTTTAGTGTTCTATAGCAAACAATTTTTTGTGTGATCTGGATTTCGACGTCAAAAATGCCAAATTTTTTTGTGGATGTCCGTCAAGACCTTGTCTATGCCTCAGGTTGGCCATCACGGCTTGTCCGACCCATTTGGAAGGCCAAACGAGCCCTGAAGCGAGCAATCCCATCATTTCAATGATTTTCGTGTTCTAAAGTAAACCATTTTTTGGGTGATCCGGATTCGAACGTCAAAAATGAAAAAAAAATTTCGTGGACGTCTGACAAGACCTTGTCTGTGCTTC
The DNA here is from genome assembly GCF_036512215.1 of Solanum lycopersicum. Taxonomy (NCBI): domain Eukaryota; kingdom Viridiplantae; phylum Streptophyta; class Magnoliopsida; order Solanales; family Solanaceae; genus Solanum; species Solanum lycopersicum. The sequence goes on from NC_090808.1 coordinate 62,309,954, forward strand.
CGGTTGTCCATCACGGCTTGTCCGACCCATTTGGAAGGTCAAACTAGCCCCGATGCGAGCATACCCCTCATTTCGATGATTTTTGTGTGCTATAGTAAACCATTTTTTAGCTGATCCAGATTCCGACGTCAAAAAAGCCAAAATTTTTCGTAGACATTCGTCAAGACCTTTTCTATGCATCGGGTTGGCCATCACGGCTTGTCCAACCCATTTGGAAAGTCAAACGAGCCCCGAAGCGAGCATACCCCTTAATTCGATGATTTTTGTTTGCTATAGTAAACCATTTTTTGGGTGATCTAGATTCCAACGTCAAAAATGCCAATTTTTTTCGTGGACGTCCGTCAAGACCTTGTCTATGTATCTGTTTGGCCATCACGGCTTGTCCGACCCATTCGGAAGGTCAAATGAGCCCCGAAGCAAGCATGCCCCTTATTTCGACGATTTTCGTGTGCTATAGTAAATCATTTTTTGGGTGATATGGATTTCGATGTTAAAAATGCCAAATTTTTTCGTAGACGTCCGTCAAGACCTGGTCTATGCATCCGGGTTTCCATCACGGATTGTCCGACCCATTTGGAAGGTCAAACGAGCCCCGCAGCGAGCATACCCTTCATTTCGACGATTTTCGTGTGCTATAGTAAACCATTTTTTGGGTGATCCGGATTCCGACGTCAAAAATGCCAAATTTTTCGTAGACGTCCGTCAAGACCTTGTCTATGCATACGGTTGGCCATCACGGCCCGTCCGACGCATTTGGAAGGTCAAATGAGCCTCGAAGCAAGCATACCCCTCATTTCGACGATTTTCGTGTGCTATAGTAAACCATTTTTTGGGTGATCCGGATTCGACATCAAAAATGCCAAATTTTTTCATGGACGTCCGTCAAGACCTTTTCTACGCATCCGATTGGCCATCACGGCCCATCCGACCCATTGCGAAGGTCAAACAAGCTCCGAAGCGAGCATACCCCTCATTTCGACGATTTTTGTGTGCTATAGCAAACCATTTTTTGGGTTATCCAGATTCCAACGTCAAAAATGCCAAATTTTTTCGTGGAGATGCGTCAAGACCTTGTCTACGCATCCACTTGGCCATCACGTCCAGTCCGAACCATTTTCAAGGTCAAACGAGCCAGAAAGCGGGTATACCACAATTTCGACAATTTTCAGGGTGATCCGGATTCCGATGCCAAAAATGCCAAATTTTTTTGTGGACGTCCGTCAAGACCTTGGCTATGCAGCCGGTTGTCCCTCACAACCAGTACGACCAATTTTAAAGGTTAAAAAAGCCCAAAAACAAGCATACCCCCCCCCCCCCATTTCGACGATTTTCGTGTGCTATAACAAACCATTTTTGGGGTGATCTGGATTCTGACGTCAAAAATGAAAAAAAATTTGTGGACGTCCGTCAAGACCTTGGATATACAGCCAGTTGGTTATCACGGCCAGTCCAAACTATTTTCATGGTCAAACAAGCCCCAAAGCGCGCATATCACAGTTTCTATGATTTTCGTGTGCTATAGCAAACCATTTTTTGGGTGATCCGGATTACGACGTCAAAAATGCAAATTTTTTTGTATAGTTCCTTCAAGACCTTCTCTATCCAGCCGGTTGGACATCAAGGCCAGTCCGGCCCATTTTCAATGTCAAACGAGCCTCGAAGCGCGCATACCCTCCATTTCAAAATTTTTATGTGCTATAGCAAAACCATTTTTTGGGTGATTCAAAATCGGATGTCAAAAATGCCAAAAAATTTTGTGGACGTCTGTAAAGAGCTTGGCTATGAATCTAATTTGTTCTCACGTCTATTTTGACCCATTTTTAAGGTCAAACGAGCTCCGAAGCTCGCATGCCCCCCATTTTGATGATTTTCGTGTGCTATATTAAATCATTTTTGGGTGATCCAGATTCCGACGTCAAAAAGGCCAAATTTTTTTGTGGAAATCCGTCAAGACCTTGGCTATGCATCCAGTTTGCCATCACAGCCAGTCCAAACTATCTTCAAGGTCAAACAAGCCCTAAAGGGTAAATACCCCCATTTCGACGATTTTCTTGTGCTATAGAAAACCATTTTTTAGGTTATGCGGATTCCGACGTCAAAAATGCAAAATATTTTTGTGCACGTTCTTCAACATCTTGGCTATGCTTCTGGTTGGCCCTCAAGGCCAGCACGACCCATTTTCAAGGTCAAACAAGCCCCGAAGCGAGCATACCCCTCATTTCAACGATTTTCATATGCTATAGCAAAACAAATTTTTTGGTGATCCGGATTTCGACGTCAAAAATGCCAAAATATTTGTGGACGGCTGTCAAGACCTTGGCTATGCATCTGGTTTGATCTCATGGCCAGTACGACCCACTTTTAAGGCCAAACAAGCCCCGAAGCAAGCATACCCCCCATTTCGACAATTTTCTTGTGCTATAGTAAACCATTTTTTTGGTGATATAGATTCCAACGTAAAAAATGCTAAAAAATTTTGTGGACATCCATCAAGACCTTTGCTATGCATACAGTTGTCCCTCACAGCCAGTACGACCCATTTTCAAGGTCGGACAAACCCTAAAGCGCGCATACCCCCATTTCGATGATTTTTGTGTTCTATAGCAAACCATTTTTTGGGTGATCCGGATTACGTCGTCAAAAATGCTTAAATTTTTTTGTGGAGTTCCTTAAATACCTTAGCTATGCATCGGGTTGGCCATCACGGCTAGTACGACCAATATTAAAGGTCAAATAACCTTCGAAGTGCGCATGCACCCCATTTACAAATTTTCGTGTGCTATTGCAAACCATTTTTTGGGTGATCTCGAATTGAACGTCAAAAATGCCAAATAATTTTGTGAATGGCCCTCAAGATCTTGGATATGCATCTGATTGGCCCTCACGGCCAGTACGACCCATTTTCAAGGTCAAACAAGCCCCGAAGTGCGTATACCCTCATCTCGACAATTTTTGTCTTCTATAGCAAACCATTTTTTGGGTGATCTGGATTCCAATGTCAAAAATGCCAATATTTTTTGTGGTCGTCCGTAAAGATCTTGTTTATGCAGGCGGTTGGCTCTCACGTCCAGTCAGACCCATTTCTAATGTGAAAAAAGCCCCAAAGCGCGCATAGCCCCCCCCCCCATTTAGACGATTTTTATGTGCTATAGCAAACCATTTTTTGGGTGATCTGAATTCCGACGTAAAAAATGCAAAAAATTTTTTGGAGTTTCTTCAAGAGCTTGGCTATGCATCCGGTTGTCCATCAGTGCCAGTCTGACCAATTTTCAAGGTCAAAAAAGCTTTGAAGCGCGCATACACCTCATTTAGACGATTTTTGTCTGCTATAACAAACCATTTTTTGGGTGATCTGGAATTGAACGTCAAAAATGCCAAATAATTTTGTGGTCGTCCTTCAAGAGCTTGGATATGCATCCGGTTGGACCTCACGGCCATTCTGACCCATTTTCATGGTAAACGAGCCCCAAAGCGCGCATACCCTGTCTTGATTATTTTCATGTGCTATAGCAAACCATTTTTTGGGTGATTTGGATTCCGACATCAAAAATACCAATATTATTTGTGGACATCCGTCAAGACCTTGGCTATGCATCCGGTTAGACCTCATCGCCAGTACAACCCATTTTCAAGGTCAAAAAAGCCCCGACGCGAGCATACCCCCTATTTTGTTGATTTTCATGTGCTATAGAAAATTATTTTTTGGATGATCCAGATTCTGACGTAAAAAATTCTAAACTTTTTTTTGGACATCCGTCAAGACCTTGTATGCAGAGCGTTGGCCATCACGGCCATCACAAACCATTTTTAAGGTCAAATGAGCACCAAAGCATGCATACCCATTTCGACAATTTTCGTGTGCTATAGCAAACTATTTTTTCGGTGATCTGGATTCCGAGGTCAAAATTTTTTGTAGAGTTCCTTCAAGAACTTGGCTATTCAGCCGGTTGGCTCTCACAACCATTCCGACCCATTTTCAAGGTCAAACAAGCCCCAAAGTGCGCATACGCCCGATTTAGATGATTTTCATGTGAACCGGATTCCGACGTCAAAAATGCCAAAACTTTTTGTGGATGTATGTTAAGACCTATGTTATTCATCCGGTTAGCCATCACGACCAGTTGACGCATTTTCAAGGTCAAACGAGCCACGAAGAGCATACCCCCCCCCCCATTTCGATGATTTTTGTGTGCTATAGCAAACCATTTTTTTGGTGATCCGGATTCCGTCATAAAAATGCCAAAAAAAAATTTGGAGTTTTTTCAAGACCTTGTCTATGCATCCGGTTGTCCATCATGGCCAGTCCAACCAATTTTCAAGGTCAAACGAGCTATGAAGCGTGCATACACCCCATTTAGACAATTTTTGTGTGCCATAACAAACCATTTTTAGGGTGATCCTAATTGAACGTCAAAAATGCTAAAAAAAGTTTGGTACATCCGTCAAGACCTTGTCTATGCATCCGGTTGTCCCTCATGGCTAGTACGACCCATTTTCACGGTCAAGTGAGCCCCAAAGCGCTCATACCCCCATTTCAACGATTTTTGTGTGCTATAGCAAACCTTTTTTGAGTGATCCGAATTCCGACCTCAAAAATGCCAATATTCTTTGTGGAGTTCCTTCAAGACATTGGCTATGAATCAGGTTGACCATCACGGCCAGTCCGACCCATTATCAAGGTAAAACGAGCCTCGAAGCGCACATACACCCTATTTAGACGATTTTCATGTGCTATAGCAAACCAACTTTTGGGTGATCCAAATTTCGACTTCCAAAATGCAAAAAATATTTTTGGAGGTCCGTCAAGTCCTTGGTTGTGCATCCGGTTGTCCCTCAAGGCTACTACGACCCATTTTTAAGGTCAAACCATCCCCGAAGCGATGATACCCCCCCCCCTTCATTTTCGAAATTTTTGTGTACGATAGCAAACCAATTTTTGGGTTATGTGGATTCCGATGTCAAAAATGCCAAATATTTTTGTGGACGTCCGTCAAGACCTTGGCTATGCAGCCGGTTATCCCTCACGGCCAGTACCACCCATTTTCAAGGTCAAACAAGCCCCGAAGCGAACATAACCCCCCCCCCATTTCGATGATTTTCGTGTGCTATAGCAAACCATTTCTTTTGTGATCCAGATTTTGATGTCAAAAATGCCAAAAAAATTTATGGACGTCCGTTAAGACCTTGGCTATGCAGCCGGTTGGCCATCACTGCCAGTCTGAACTATTTTCAAGGTCAAACGAGCCCCAAAGCGCGCATACCCCCATTTCGATGATTTTTGTGTGCTATAGAAAACCCTTTTTTTGGTGATCCAAATTCTGACATCAAAATTGCCAAAAAAAATTTTAATGTTCCTTCAAGACATTGGCTATGCATCCGGTTTGCCATCACGGCCAATCCGAACAATTTTCAAGGTCAAAAGAGCTTCGAAGTGCGCATACACGCCATTTAGACGATTTTCATGTGCTATAACAAACCATTTTTTTGGGTGATCTGGAATTGAATGTCAAAAATGCCGAAAAAAATTTGTGGACGTCCGTCAAGAGGTTGGCAATGCATTCGGTTAGACCTCACGGCCATTTCGACCCATTTTCAAGGTCAAAAGAGCCCCGAAGAGCACATACCCCCATCTCGATGATTTTCATGTGCTATAGCAAACCATTTTTTGGGTGATACGGATTCAGACGTCAAAAATTTAAAAAAAAATTGTGGACGTCTATTAAGATCTTGGTTATGCAGAAGGTTGACCCTCACGACCAGCACGACCCATTTTCTTGGTCAAACAAGCCCTAAAGCGAGCATAACCCCCATTTCGACGATTTTCGTGTGCTATATAGCAAACAATTTGGGTGATCCAGATTCCGACGTCAAAAGTGCCAAAAAATTTTGTGGACGTCCGTCAAGACCTTGGATATACAGCCAGTTGGCCATCACGTCTAGATTGAACTACTTTCAAGGTTAAATGATCTCCAAAGCGCACATACCCCAATTTCGATGATTTTCGTGTGCAATAGCAAACCATTTTTAGGGTGATCCTGATTCCGACGTCAAAAATGCAGAATTTTTTTGTGGAGTCCATCAAGACCTTGGCTATGCAGCTGGTTGGACATCACGGCCAGTGCAACCCATTGTACAGGTTAAACGAGTCCTGAAGCGCGCATACCCCCCATTTAGACGATTTTCGTGTGCTATAGCAAACCAATTCTTGGGTTATCCGGATTCTGTCGTCAAAATTGTCAAATTTTCTTGGATGTCCGTCAAGACCTTGGCTATGCAGCCGGTTGGCCCTCACGGCTAGTACGGCCTATTTTCAAGGTCAAACGAGCCCCAAAGCGAGCATACCTGCTACTCCAAAATTTTTGTGTGCTATAGCAAACCAATTTTTGGGTTATGCGGATTCCGACGTCAAATTTTCAAATATTTTTGTTGACGTCCGTCAAGACCTTGGATATGATGCTGCTTGGCCCTCACAGCCAGTATGACCCATTTTCAAGGTCAAACAAACCTCGAAGCGAGCATACCCACCATTTCAACGATTTTCATGTGCTATAGCAAACAATTTTTTTGGTGATCCGGATTCCGACGTCAAAAATGCAAAAATTTATTGTGGTCGGCTGTTAAGACCTTGGCTATGCATCCGGTTGGCTATCATGGCCCATACAACCCATTTTCAAGGTCAAACAAGCCCCGAAGAAGGCTTACCCCCCCCCCCTCATTTCGACGATTTTCGTGTGCTATAGCAAACCATTTTTTGGGTGATCTGGATTCTGACGTCAAAAATGCCAAATTTTTTTGTGGACGTCCGTCTAGACCTTTTCTATGCATCTGGTTGTCCATCACGGCCCGTCCGACCCATTTGGAAGGTCAAATGAGCCCCGAAGTGAGCATACCCCTCATTTCGACGATTTTCGGTGATCCGGATTTCAACGTCAAAAATGCCAAAACTTTTTGTGGACATCCGTCAAGACCTTGGGTATGCATCCATTTGGACATCACGTCCAGTCCGAACTATTTTCAAGGTCAAACGAGCCTTAAAGTGTGCATACCACCGTTTTGACAATTTTCGTGTACTATAGCAAACCATTTTTTGGGTGATCAAGGTTCCGATGTAAAAAATGTCAAAATTTTTATGGATGCGCATCAAGACCTTGGCTATGCATCTAATTGTCTATCACGGCCAGTTCGAACTATTTTCAAGGTCAAACGAGCCCCAAAGCGCGCATACCCCCATTTCGACGATTTTCGTGTTCTATAGCAAACCATTTTTTGGGTGATCCGGATTTTAACATCAAAAATGCCAAAAAATTTTGTGAAGTTCCTTAGAGACCTTAGTTATGCATCCGGTTGGCCATCACGGCCAGTCCGACCAATTTTCATGGTCAAACAACCTTCGAAGCGCGCATACACCCCATTTAGACGATTTTCATGTTCTATAGCAAACCATTTTTTGGGTGATCCAGAACTGAACGTCAAAAATGCCAAAAAATTCTGTGGATGTCCTTTAAGTGATTGTCTATGCATACGGTTGGCCCTTACGGCCATTCAAATCCATTTTCAAGGTCAAACGAGCCCCGAAGAGTGCATACCCTCATCTTGATGATTTTCGTGTGCTATAGCAAACCATTTTTTGGGTGATCCAGATTCTGACGTCAAAAATGAAAATATTTTTTGTGGACGTCCGTCAAGACCTTGTCTATGCAGCGGGTTGGCTCTCACGTCCAGTCAGACCTATTTCTAAGGTCAAACAAGCCCCGAAGCGCGCATACCACCAATTTAGACTATTTTCGTGTGCTATAGCAAACCATTTTTTGGTTGATCCGGCTTCTAATGTCAAAAATGCCAAAAAATTGTGGATGTCCGTCAAGATCTTGGTTATGCAGCCGGTTGTCCTCAATACCCATTTTAAAGGTCAAACGAGCCCTGAAGCGAGAGTATACCCAATTCATAATTTTTGTGGGCTATAGAAAACCTTTTTTTGAGTTATCCGAATTTCGACGTCAAAAATGCCAAAAGTTTTTGCAGTATTCCTTCAAGACCTTGTTCAGGCAGCCGGTTGGCCATCACGGCAAGTCCAACCCATTTTAAAGGTCAAAAGAGCTTTGAAGCGCGCATACCCCCCATTTAGACGATTTTTGTGTGCTACAGCAAATCAATTTTTGGGTATCCATATTCCGTCATAAATAAGGCCAAAATTTTACTATGGACATCCGTCAAGACCTTGCCTATGCAGCCGATTATCCCTCACAGCCAGTACGACCCATTTTCTAGGTCAAACAATCCCCAAACGAGCATACCCCTCATTTTGATAATTTTTCCTGTGCTAGAGCAAAACATTTTTTGGGTGATCCGGATTCCGACATAAAAAATGCAAAAAAAATTTGTGGATGACCGTCAAGACCTTGGCTATGCAGACGATTGGATCTCATGTCCAAACAAACCCATTTTCAAGGTCAAAAGAGCCCCGAAGCGCAGATACCCTCCATTTAGATGATTTTCGTGTGCTATAGCAAACCATTTTTTGGGTGATCCGGATTCCGATGTATAAAATGCCAAATTTTTTTGTGGACATCTTTCAGGACCTAGGCTATGCAGTGAGTTGGCCCTTATGTCCAGTCATACCCATTTTCAATATCAAACAAGCCCCGATGAACGCATACCCCCCACTTCGATGATTTTCATGTGCTATAGCAAACCCTTTTTAGGGTGAGACGGATTACGATGTCAAAAAGTCCAAATTTTTTTTGAAGACGTCAGTCAAGACCTTTGTTATGCATCCAGTTGTCCATCATGGGCAATCCGTCCCATTTCAAAGGTCAAACGAATCCTGAAGCACATACCCCCATTTAGACGACTTTTGTGTGCTATAGCAAACCAATTTTTGGGTGATCCAGATTTCGATGTCATAATGCCAAACATTTTTGTGTACGTCTATCTAAAGCATGTCTATGAATGTTGATGGCCTTTACAACTAGTGCAAACACTTTTCAAGGTCAAACGAGCCCCGAAGCGCGCATACCCCCCATTTAGATGATTTTCATGTGCTACAACAAACCATTTTTTGGGTGATCCGGATTCTGACATCAAAAGTTGCCAAAAAAAATTTGGAGTTTCTTCAAGACCTTGGATATGCATCTGGTTGGCCATCACGGCCAGTCCAACCAATGTGCAAGGTCCAACGAGCTTCGAAGCGCGCATACACCCCATTTAGACGAGTTTCGTGTGCTATAACAAACCATTTTTGGGTGATCCAGAATTGAACGTCAAAAATGGCAAAAAAATTTATGGACGTCCTTCAAGACCTTGGCTATGCATCTGATTGGTCCTCACGGCCATTTCGACCCATTATCAACGTCAAACGAGCCCCGAAGTGCACATACCCCCATCTCGATGATTTTCATGGGCTATAGCAAACCATTTTTTGGGTGATCCAGATTCCAACGTCAAAAATACTAATATTATTTATGAACGTCCGTCAAAACCTTGGTTGTACAGTCGGTTGGACCTCACCGCCATTACAACCCAGTTTCAAGGTCAAAAAGGCCCTGACGCAAGCATACCCCCCATTTTGATGATTTTTGTGTGCTATAGAAAACTATTTTTTGGGTAATCCGGATTTCAACTTCAAGACCTTTTCTATGCATCTGGTTGGCCCTCACGGCTACTACTACCCATTTTCAAGGTCAAACGTTCCCCGAAGCGAGCATACCCCTCCCCCCCCCCTCATTTCAAATTTTCTTTGTGCTATAGCAAATAATTTTTTGGGTTATGCGGATTCCAATGTCAAAAATGCCAAATATTTTTGTGGACGTCCGAGAATACCTTGGCTATGCATCCGGTTATCCCTCAGCGCCAGTACGACCCATTTCCAAGGTAAAACAAGCCCCGAAGCGAGCATACTCTCCATTTCGATGATTTTCGTGTGCTATTACAAACCATTTTTTTGGTAATCCGGATTCTAACTTCAAAAATGCCAATATTCTTTGTGGAGTTCCTTCAAGACATTGGCTATGCATCAGGTTGGCCATCACAGCCAGTCTGACCCATTTTCAACGTCAAACAATCCTCAAAACGAGCATACACCCCATTTAGACGATTTTTGTGTGCTATAGCAAACCATATTTTGGGTGATCCAAATTTCAACTTCAAGACCTTAGCTATGCGTCTGGTTGGCCCTCACGACTACTAACGATCCCCAAAGCGAGCATACCCCCCCCCCCCATTTCAAAAATTTTGTGTGCTATAGCAAACTAGTTTTTGGGTTATGCAGATTTTAACGTCAAAAATGCCAAATATTTTTGTGGACATTCGTCAATACCTTGGCTATGCATCCGGTTATCCCTCACGTCCAGTACGACCCATTTTCAAGGTCAAACAAGCCCCGAATAGAGCATACCCCCCATTTAGACAATTTTCGTGTGCTATAGCAAACCTTTTTTTGGGTGATCCGGATTAAGACGTTAAAAATGTCAAATTTTTTGTGGACGTCCGTCATGACCTTGGCTATGCATAAAGTTGGCCATCACAGCTAGTCTAAACTATTTCAAAGGTCAAACAAGCCCCAAAGCACGAATACCCCCATTTCGATGATTTTCGTATGCTATAGCAAATCATTTTTTGGATGATCCAGATTCCAACGTCAAAAATGCCAAACAATTTTCAAGATCAAACGAGCTTCGAAGTGCGCATACACCCCATTTAGACGATATCTGTGTGCTATAAAAAACCATTTTTTGGGTGATCCAAAATTGAACATCAAAAATGCAAAAAAAAAAATTGTGGACGCCCGTCAAGAGCCTTGCTATGCATTAGGTTGGCCCTCACGGCCACTTCGACCCATTTTCAAGGTCAAAAGATCCCCGAAGTGCGCATACCCCCATCTCGATGATTTTCGAGTGCTATAGCACACCATTTTTTGGATAATCCGGATTCCAACGTCAAAAATGCAAATATTTTTTGTGGACGTCCGTCAAGACCTTTTCTATGCAGTCAATTGGCTCTCACGTCTAGTCAGGCCCATTTTTAAGGTCAAACAAGCCTCAAAATGCGCATACCCCAAATTTAGACGATTTTCGTCAGCTATAGCAAACCATTTTTTGGGTGATCCGGATTCGAATGTAAAAAATAAAAAAAATTGTGGATGTCCATCAAGATCTTGGTTATGCAGCAGGATGGACCTCACAACTAGTACGACCAATTCTCCAGGTCAAACAAACCCCGAAGCGAGCATACCCCCAATTCAAAATTTTCGTGTGCTATAAAAACCATTGTTTGGGTGATCCGGAATTGAACGTCAAAAATGCCAAAAAAATTTGTGGACGTCCGTCAAGATTTTGGCTATGCATTCGGTTGGACCTCACGGCCATTTCGGTCCATTTTAAATATCAAACAAGCCCCGAAGTGCGCATACCCCCATCTCGATGATTTTTGTGTGCTATAGTTAACCATTTTTTGGGTGATCCGGATTCCGACGTCAAAAATGTCAATATTTTTTGTGGACGTCAGTCAAAACCTTTTCTATGCAGCCGGTGGGCTCTCACGTCCAATCGACCCATTTTTAAGGTCAAACAAGCCTCAAACCGCGCATACCCTCCATTTAGACGATTTTCATCTGCTATAGCAAACCATTTTTTGGGTGATCCGGATTCCGATGTAAAAAATAAAAAAAATTTTGTGGACGTTCATCAAGATCATGGTTATGCAGTTGGTTGGACCTCACGGCCAGTACGACCCATTTTCAAGGTCAAACGAGCCCCGAAGCGAGTATAACTCCAATTCAAAATTTTCGTGTGCTATAACAGACCAATTTTTGGGTTATCCAGATTCTGAATTCAAAAATGCCAAAATCTTTTGTGGACGTCCTTCAAGACCTTGGCTATGCATCCAGTTGAACCTCACAGCCAGTACGACCACTTTTCAAGGTTAAACAAGCCCTAAAGCGAGCATAACCCCCATTTCGATGATTTTAGTGTGATATAGCAAACAATTTGGGTGATCATAATTCCGACGTCAAAAGTTCCAAAAGTTTTTGTGGACGTCTGTCAAGAACTTAGATATGCAGCCAGTAGGACATCACGGCCAGTTCAACCCATTTTCAAGGTCAAATGAGCTTTGAGGCGCGCATACCCCCCATTTAGACGATTTTTGTGAGCCACAGCAAATCAATTATTGGGTTATCCGGATTCCGTCGTCAAAAATGCCAAATTTTTTTGTGGCCGTCCGTCAAGACCTATGTTATGCAGCCGATTGGCCCTCACAGCCAGTACGTCCAATTTTCAAGGTCAAACAAGCCCCGGTGCGAGCATACCCCCCCCCCATTTCGATGATTTTCCTGTGCTATAGCAAACCATTTTTATGGTGATCCGGATTTCGACGTCAAAAATACCAAAAAAATTGTGGACATCCGTCAAGACCTTGGCTAGTCTGACCCATTTTCAAGGCCAAACAAACCCCGAAGCGCACATACCCCCCATTTCGATAATTTTCATGTGCTATAGAAAATGATTTTTGGGGAGATCCGGATTCCTACGTCAAAAATGCCAAAAAAAATTGAAAACGTCCATCAAGACCTTAGCTATGCAGCCGGTTGTCCCTCATGGACAGTCCGACCCATTTTCAAGGTAAAAAGATCCTCGAAGCGCGGATACCCCACATTTAGACGATTTTCGTTTGCTATAGCAAACTATTTTTTGGGTGATCCAAATTCCGATGTCAAAAATGGAAATTTTTTTTGCGGACGTCCGTCAAGACCTAGGCTATGCAGCCGATTGACCCTTATGTCCAGTCATACACATTTTCAAGGTCAAACAAGCCTCGTTACGCGCATACCCCACATATCATGTGCTATAGCAAACCATATTTTGGGTGATCCGGATTTAAACGTTAAAAATGCCAAAATTTATGTAGATGTCCTTCAAGACCTTAGTTATTCATCCGGTTAGCCATCACAGACAGTCCAACCCATTTTTAGGGTCAAATGAGCCCTGAAGCGCGCATACCCCTCATTTAGATGATTTTTGTGTTCTATAGCAAACCATTTTTTGGGTGATCCAGATTCTAACGTCAAAAATACCAAAAATTTTTGTGGACGTCCATCAAGACCTTGGCTATGCAGACGGTTGGATCTCACATCTAGTCAGACCCATATTAAAGGTCAAATAAGCCCCGAAGCGCGCATACCCCCCATTTAGACAATATTCGTGTGCTATAGCAAACCAATTTTTGGGTGATATGGATTACGACGTGAAAAATGCCAAATTTTTTTGTGGACGTCCGTCAAGACCTTGGCTATGCATCCTTTTGGCCATCATGGTCAATACTACCAATTTTCAAGGTCAAACAAGCCCCAAAGCGAGCATACCCCCCATTTCGATGATTTTCGTGTGCGTTTTGGGTGATCCGGATTCCGACGTGAAAAATTCCAAAAGTTTTGGTGGACGTCCATCAAGACCTTGTCTATGCAGCCGATTGGCTCTCAGATCCAGTCCGATCAATTTTCAAGGTCAAACAGGCCTGAAGCGCGCATACCCCCATTTAGATGATTTTCATGTGCTATATAGCAAACAATTTTTTGGGTGATCCGAATTCAATGTCAAAAATGCCAAAAAATTTTGTGTACGTCCGTCTAGACTTTGGATATGAAGCCGGTTGTCCCTCATGGAATTTGCTACACATTTTCAAGGTCAAATGAGCGTCGAACCGCGCATTCCCACCATTTAGATTATTTTCGTGTCTTATAGCGAACCATTGTTTGAGTGATCCGGATTCCAACTTGAATAATGACAAAAAAAATTGTAGACATCCATCAAGATCTTGGCTATGCATCCGTTTGTCCCTCACGGCCAGTCCGACCAAGTTTGAAGGTTAAATAAGCCCCGAAGCGAGCATACTCCCTATTTTGATGATTTTCATGTGCTATAGCAAACCATTTTTTGGGTGATCCCGATTTAGACGTCAAAATGCCAAAATTTATTGTGGACATCCGTCAAGATCTTGGCTATGCAGATGATTGGTTCTCACATCCATTCAAACCCATTTTCAATGTTAAACGAGCCCCGAAGCACACACACATCCCATTTAGATTATTTTTGTGTACTATAGCAAACCAAATTTTGGGTGATCTGGATTCCGACGTTAAAATGCCAAAAAATTTTGTGGAGGTCCGTCAAGACTTTGGCTATTCGTCTGGTTGGACCTCACGTCCTATACAACCCATTATCAAGTTCAAACTAGCCCGACGCGAGCATACCCCCCATTTTGATGATTTTTGTGTGTTATAGCAAACTATTTTTTGGGTGATCCGAATTCCGACATCAAAAAATCCAAACCTTTTTTTGGATGCTCGTCAAGACCTTGGCTATGCAGAGAGGTTGACATCACGGCCAGTACAAACCATTTTTAAGGTCCAACGAGCCCTAAAGCGTGCATACCCCCATTTAAACGATTTTCGTTTGCTATAGCAAACCATTATTTGGGTGATCCGGATTTCGACATCAAAAATGTCAAAAAAAATGTTGGTGTCCGTCAAGACCTTGAATATGCATCCGGTTGGACCTCACTGCAATTATAACCCATTTTCAAGGTCAAACAAGCCCCGACGCGAGCATACCCTCATTTCGATGATTTTCGTGTGATATAGCAATCTATTTTTTGGGTGATCCGGATTTCGACGTAAAACATTCCAAACTTTTTTGTGGATGTACATCAAGACCTTGGCTATGCAGAGAGTTGTCCATCACGGCTAGTACAAACCATTTTCAAGGTCAAACAAGCCCCAAAGCATGCATACCCCCATTTCAACGATTTACGTGTGCTATAGTAAACTATTTTTTGGGTGATCCGGATTCCGATATCAAAAATTAAAAAAAATATTGTGGAGGTCCTTCAACAACTTTGCTATGCTGTCGGTTGGATCTCACGGCCAGTCCGACCCATTTTCAAGGTAAAACAAGCTCCGAAGCGCGCAAACCCCCTATTTAGATGATTTCATGTGCAATAGCAACCTTTTTTTAGGTGATCCGGATTTCAACGTCAAAAATGCCAAAAAAATTTGTGGACGTCCGTTAAGACCTTGGTTGTGCATCCGGTTGGCCCTCACGGACAGTCCGACCCATTTTTAAGGTCACATGAGGCACGAAACGTGCATACCCCCCATTTAGACGATTTTCGTGTTCTATAGCAAACCCTTTTTTTGGTGATCCGGATTCCAACGTCAAAAATGACAAAAAATTTTGTGGACGTCCGTAAAGACCTTGGCTATGCAGACGGTTGGATCTAACGTCTAGTCAGACCCATTTTAAAGTTTAAACAAGCCCCGAAGCACGCATACCCCCCATTTAGACAATTTTTGTGTTTTATAGCAATTCTTTTTTTGGGTGATCCGGATTAAGACGTCAAAAATGTCAAATTTTTTTGTGGATGTCCATCATGACCTTGGCTATGCAGCAAGTTGGACATCACAGCCAGTCTGAACTATTTTCAAGGTCAAACAAGCCCCAAAGCACGAATACCCCCATTTCAACGATTTTCGTGTGCTATAGAAAATAATTTTTTGGATGATCCGGATTCCGACATCAAAATTTCCAAAATTTTTGTGGAGTTCCTTCAAGACCTTCGTTATACAGCCAGTTGGCCATCACAGCCAGTTCGGCAAATTTTTTAGGTCAAACGAGCCTCGAAGTGCGCATACCCCCCATTTTGACGATTTTCTTGCGCTATAGCAAAACCATTGTTTGGGTGATCCGAAATTGGACGAAAAAATGCCAAAATTTTTTGTGAACCCATTTTCAAGGTCAAACGAGCTCCGAAGTGAGCATACCCCCCATTTCAAAAATTTTGTGTGCTATAGCAAACCAATTTTTCGGTTATACGGATTCCGAAATAAAAAATGCCAATTTTTTTTGTGAACGTCCATCAAGACCTTAGCTATACATCATCTTGTCCCTCGCAGCCACTACGACTAGTTTTCAAGGTCAATCAAGCCCCGAAGCGAGCATACCCCCAATTCAGGATTCCGTCGTAAAAAATGCCAAAACTTTTTGTGGACGTCCGTTGAGACCTTGGATATGCAGACGGTTGGACTCACGTCTAGCCATACCCATTTTAAAGGTCAAACAAGCCCTGAAGATCGCATACCTCCCATTTAGAGAATTTCTGTGTGCTATAGCAAACCATTTTTTGGGTGATCCTGATTCAGACGTCAAAAATTTCAAATTTATTTGTGGACATCCGTCAAGACCATGTCTATGCACCCTAATGGCCATCATAGCCAGTCAGACCCATTTTCAAGGTCAAACGAGCCCAAAAGCGAGCATACCCCCAATTTTGACGATATTCGTGTGCTATAGCAAACTATTTTTTAGGTGATCCGGATTCCGACGTCAAAAATGCAAAAAAAAATTGTGGACATCCGTCAATACCTTGCCTAGGAAGCCATTTGGCCATCACGGCTAATCCGACCTATTTTAAGGTCAAACGAGCCCCCGAAGCGCGCATACACCCTATTTAGCGAACAATTTTTTGGGTGTTCCAGATTTCGACGTCAAAAATGACAAAAATTTATGTGGACGTCCATCTAGACCTTGGCTATGCATCCGGTTGGCCCTCACGGGTAGTACAACCCATTTTCAAGGTCAAATGAGTCCCGAAGCGAGAATACCCCCTCCCCCCCATTTCGAAATTTTTGCAAGCTATAGGAAACCAATTTTTGGGTTATCCAGATTTTCACATCAAATGGCCAAAAATTTTTGGGGACGTCTGGCAAGACCTTGGTATGCAGCCTATTGGCCCTCACGGCCAGTCCAACCCATTTTTTCAAGGTCAAACAAGCCCCGAAGCGAGCATACCCCCCATTTCGACGATTTTCATGTGCAATAGCAAACCATTTTTGGGTGATCTTGATTCCGACGTCAAAAATGCCAAACTTTTTTGTGGACGTCCGTCAAGACCTTGGTTATGCAGCCAGTTGGCCATCACGGCCAGTCTGAACTATTTTCAAGGTCAAACGAGCCCGAAAGCGTAAATAACCCCATTTCAACGATTTTTGTGTGCTATAGCAAATCATTTTTTGGGTGATCCGGATTCCGACGTCAAAAATGCCAAAAAAAATTCTGGAGTTCCTCCAAGACATTTTCTATGCATACGGTTGAGCATCACAGTTAGTCCGACCAATTTTCAAAGTCAAACAAACCCCGAAGTGCGCATATACCCCATTTAGACGATTTCCGTGTGCTATAGCAAACCATTTTTAGGGAGATCCGCATTCCGATGTCAAAAATGCCAAAAAAATTTCTGGAGTTCCTCCAAGACATTTTCTATGCATACGGTTGAGCATCACAGTTAGTCCGACAAATTTTCAAGGTCAAACGAACCCCAAAGAGTGCATATACCCCATTTAGATGATTTTCGTGTGCTATAGCAAACCATTTTTCGGGAGATCCGCATTCCGACGTCAAAAATGCCAAAACATTTTGTGGACATCCTTCAAAAACTTGGCTATGCATCCAATTGTCCATCACGGCCAGTCCAAACTATTTTCAAGGTCAAACGAGCCACAAAACGTAAATACCCCCATTTTAACTATTTTTGTCTGTTATAGCAAACATTCTTTTGGGTGATCTGGATCCGACATCAAAAATTCCACAAATTTATGTAGACGTCCTTCAAGACCTCGTCTATGCATCTTGTAATCCCTCACGTTCAGTCCGACCCATTTTCAAAGTCAAACGAGCCTCGAAGCACACATACCCCACATTTGGAAAATTTTCGTGATCTGTAACAATCCTATTTTTTGGTGATCCAGATTCCGACTTCAAAAATGCAAAAACATTTTTTTGAAGTCTGTCAAGACTTTGGCTATGCAGTTGATTGACCCACACGGCCAGTACGACTCATTATCAAGGTCAAACGAGCCCCGAAGCGAGCATACCCCCCATTTCGACGATTTTTGTGTGCTGGAAAACTATTTTTTGGGTGATCTGGATTCCAACGTAAAAAATGCCAAATTTTTTTGTGGACATCTGTAAAGAACTTGGCTATGAATCTGGTTGGACCTCACGGCCATTTAGACCCATTTTCAAGGTGAAACAAGCCCCGAAGTATGCATACCTCTCATTTGGATGATTTTCGTGTGCTATAGCAAACCATTTTTTGGGTGATCCGGATTCTGATGTCAAAAATTCTAAAATTTTATGTAGACGTCCGTCAAGACCTTGTCTATGCATCCGGTTTTCCCTTACGGTCAGTACGACCCATTTTCAAGGTCAAATGAGGCACGAAACACGCATACACCCCATTTAGCTGATTTTCGTGTTCTATAGCAAAACATTTTTTGGGTGATACAGATTCCGACGTCAAAAATACCAATATTATTTGTGGATTTCCGTCAATACCTTGTCTATGCAGATGGTTGGATATCAGTCTAGTCAGATATTTTAAGGGTCAAACAAGCCCTGAAGCATCCATACCCCCATTTAGACAATTTTCGTGTGCTATAGCAAACAATTTTTTGGGTGATCCGGATTCCAACGTCAAAAATGCCAAATTTTTTGTGTTCATCTGTCAAAACCATATCTATGCATCCAATTGTCCATCATCGCCAATCCAAACCATTTTCAAGGTCAAACGAGCCCCAAAGCGCACATACCCCCATTTTGACGATTTTTGGGTGCTATAGCAAACCATTTTTTGGGTGATCCGAATTCCTACATCAAAATGCCAAAGGTTTAAGTGGAGGTCCTTCAAGACCTTGTCTATGCATCCAGTTGGACATCACGGCCAGTCCGATCCATTTTCGAGGTCAAACGAGCCCCGAAGCACTCATTCCTCCCATTTAGACGATTTTCATGTGCTATAGCAAACCATTTTTTGAGTGATTTTTATTCCAATGTCAAAAATGCCCAAAAACTTTCAATGTAGATGGTTTGACCTCACGGCCAGTACGTCCCGTTTTCAAGGTCAAACAAGCCCCAAAGCCCGCATACCCCCATTTCGATGATTTTTGCGCTTTAGAAAACCACTTTTTGGGTGATCCAGATTCTGACGTCAAAAATGCAAAATAATTTTTTGTGGAGGTCCTTCATGACTTTTACTATGCATTCGATTGGAACTTACGGTCATTCTGTCCTATTGTAGACGCTTTTCAAGATCTTGGATAAGCATCCGGTTGGCCCTCGTGGCCAGTCTGACCCATATTCAAGGTCAAACGAGCCCTGAAGCGCATATACCCCCCATTTAGATGATTTTCGTGTGCTATAGAGAACCATTTTTTGGGTGATCTGGATTTCGACGTCAAAATGCCAAAAATCTTTTTGGACGTCCGTCAAGACCTTGTCTATGCAGCCAGTTTTCCATCACGAGCAGTACGACCCATTTTCAAGGTCAATTGAGCCCCAAAACACGCATATCCCCCGTTTAGCCGATTTTCGTGTGCTATAGCAAACAATTTTTTGGGTGATTCGGATTCCGACATCAAAAAAGCCAATTTTTTTGTGGACATCTGTCAAGACCTTGTCTATGTACCGGTTGGCCCTCACAACTAGTACGGCCCATTTTAAAGGTCAAACAAGCCCCGAAGCATGCATACCCCCATCGCGACGATTTTCATCTGCTATAGCGAACCATTTTTTAGGTGATCCAGATTTCGACATCAAAAATGCCAAAATATTTTTGTGGATGTCTTGTAAGACATTATCTATGTAGACAGTTGTCTCTTATGGCCAGTACGACCCATTTTCAAGGTCAAACGAGCCCCGTAGCGCTCATACCCCCTCTTTATTTCTATGATTTTCGTGTGCTATAGCAAACCATTTTTTGGTGATCCGGACTCCAACGATAAAAATACAAAGAATGATTTGTAAAATCCATCACATAATTGGATATGCAGACGGTTGACCCTCACGTCCAGTCTGACCCATATTCAAGGTCAAACGATCCCTGAAGCGTGCATACCCCCTATTTGGATGATTTTTGTGTTCTATAGCAAACAATTTTTTGGTTGATCTGGATTCCGATGTCAAAAAGTCCAACAAAATTTGTGGACGTCCGTCAAGACCCTGGATATGCAGCCGGTTGGCTCTCACATCTAGTCAGACCCATTTCCAAGGTCAAAAAAACCCAAAAGCACATACACCCCGTTTAGACGATTTTCGTGTGCTATAGCAAACCATTTTTTGGGTGATCCTGATTTTGACGTCAAAAATGTTAAAAAAATTTGTGGACGTCCGTCAATACCTTCGGTATGCATCCAATTTGCCCTCACGACCAGTACAACCCATTTTCAAGGTCACAGGAGCCCCAAAGTGAGCATACCCTTCATTTCGATAATTTTTGTGTGCTATAGCAAACCATTTTTTGGGTTATCCGGATTCCAACGTCAAAAATGCCAAAATTATTTGTGAACATCTTTCAAGACCTTGGCTATGCAGATGGTTGGCCCTCACGGCCAGTTCGACCCATTTTCAAGGTCAAACGAGCCCCGAAGTGCACATACCCCATTTGGACAATTTTCGTGTGCTATAACAAACCATTTTTTGGATGATCCAGATTCCGACGTTAAAAACTCTAAATATTTTTGTAGATGTCCATCAAGACCTTGGATATTCATCCGCTTGGCCATCACGGTCAGTACGACCCATTTTCAAGGTCAAACGAGCCCTGAAGTGCGTATACCCCCATTTCATCAATTTTTGTGTGCTATAGCAAACCGGTTTTCGCTTGATCTGGATTCCGACGTCAAAAATGCCAAATTTTTTGGTGGAGTTCCTTCAAGATCCTGGATATGCATCCGGTTGGCCATCACAGCCAGTCCAACCTATTTTTAAGTTCAAATGATCCAAGCAGTGCACATACCCCCCATTTAGACGATTTTTGTGTGCCTTACAAACCATTTTTTGGGTGATCCGAATTTCGAAACCAAAATTGCCAAAAAAAAATTTGTGGTCGTCTGTCAATACCTTGGCTATGCATTCGATTGATCTTCACGGCCATTCTGACCCATTTTCAAGGTCAAACGATTCCTGAAGCACGCATACCCCCATCTCGCCGATTTTTGTGTGCTATAGCAAACCATTTTTTGGGTGATCCAAATTTTGACATCAAAAATGCAAAAAACTTTAGTGGAGGTCCTTTAAGACCTTGGCTATGTAAACGGTTGGACCTCACGGCCTATACGACCCATTTTTCAGGTCAAACAAGCCCCAAAGTGCACATACCCCCCCCCCCAACCTATTTTCAAGGTCAAACGAGCCCTAAAGCGTGCATACACCCCATTTAGATGATTTTCGTGTGCTATAGCAAACCATTTTTCGGATGATCTAGATTCCAACGTCAAAAGTGCCAAAAAATTTTGTGGAAGTCCATCAAGACCTTGGCTATGCAGCCAGTTGGCCATCACTGCCAGTCCAAACCGTTTTCAAGGTCTAATGATCTGTAAAGCGTGCATACCCCTATTTTGACGATTTTCTAGTATAGTAGGAAACCATTTTTTGGGTTATCCAGATTACGACGTCAAAAATGCCAAAATTTGTTGTGGAGGTCCTTCAAGACCCTATGCAGCTAGTTGGACATCATGGCCAGTCCGACCCATTTTCAAGGTCAAATGAGCATCGAAGTGCGAATATCCCTCATTTAGATGATTTTCATTTGCTATAGCAAACCATTTTTTGGGTGATCCAAATTCCGATGTAAAAATGACAAAAAAATTTGTGGACGTCTGTCAGGATCTTGGATATGCATCCAATTGGACCTCATGGTCATTCCGACCCATTTTAAAGATCCAACAAGTTTCAAAGCTCGAATACCCCCATCTCGACAATTTTCGTGTACTATAGCAAACCATTTTTTTGGTGATCTGGACTCCGACATCAAAAACACCAAAAAAATTATGGACGTCCATCAAGTAATTGGCTATGTAGTCGTTTGTCCCTCACGTCCAGGCCGACCCATTTTCAAGGTCAAACGAGCCCCTAAGCGCATACCCCCCATTTGGACGATTATTGTGTTCTATACCAAACCATTTTTTGGGTGATCCAGATTCAGATGTCAAAAAAACCAAAAAAAAATTTGGATCTGTTAATACCTTGGCTATGCATCCGCTTGGAACTCACGGCCAGTACGATCCATTTTCAAGGTCAAACGAGCCCCAAAGCGCGCATACACCCTATTTAGACGATTTTCATGTGCTATAGCAAACCATTTGTTGGGTGATCAGGACTTTGATGTCAAAAATGCAAAAAAAAAATTTAGACATCTGTCAAGACCTTGTCTATACAGCTTAATGGCCCTCACGGCCAGTCCGACCCATTTTAAAGGTCAAACGAGCCCCAGAGCGCGCATACCCTCCATCTAGACGATTTTCATGTGCTATAGAAAATCATTTTTGAGGTGATCAGGATTCCTACGTTAAAAATGCCAAAAATTTCTATAGACGTCCGTCAAGACCTTGGATATGCATCTGGTTGGCCTCATTGCCAGTATGACCCATTTTCAAGGTCAAACGAGCCCCTAAGCATGCATACCCCCAATTTAGACGATTTTTGAGTGCCATAGCAAACCATTTTTTGGGTGATCCGGTTTACGACGTCAAAAATGCCAAATATTTTTGTGGAAATCCTTCAAGACCTTGGCTATGCATCTGGTTGACCTTCACGTCCTATCAGACCCATTTTCAAGGTCAAACAAGCCCCGAAGTGCGCATACCCGCTATTTCGATGATCTTCGTGTGCTATAGCAAATCAATTTTTGGGTGATATGGATTACGACGTCAAAAAGTCCAAATTTTTTTGTAGACGTCCTTCAAGACCTTGTCTTTTCATCAGGTTTGCCCTCACGGACAATCCGACCCATTTTCAAGGTCAAACAAACCCCGAAGCGCACATACTCCTCCATTTCAACGATTTTGTGAGCTATAGCAAACCATTTTTTGGATATCTGTATTCCGACATCAAAAATGCAAAACTATTTTGTGGACGCCTGTCAAGACCTTGTCTATGAAGCTGATTGTCCCTCACAGCCAGTCCATCCCATTTTGAAGGTCAAACGAGCCCCGAAGCATGCATACCCCCCATTTAGACAATTTTCGTTTGCTATAGCAAACCATTTTTTGTGTGATCCAGATTTCGACGTCAAAAATGCAAAAAAAAAAGTTGTGTACATCCGTCATGACCTTGGTTGTGCAGCCGGTTCTCTCTCGTGTACAGTCAGACCCATTTTCAAGGTCATATAAGCCCAGAAGGGCGCATACCCCCCCCATTTAGACGATTTTTGTGTGCTATAGCAACCTATTTTTTGGGTGATCCCGATTCTGACGTTATAAACATCAAATATTTTTGTAGATGTCCGTCAAGACCTTAAATATTCATCCGGTTGGTCCTCATGGCCAGTCCTACCCATATTCAAGGTCAAACGATCCTTGAAGTGTGCATACCCCCCTTTAGACGATTTACGTGTGCTATAGCAAATCATTTTTTGAGTGATCCAGATTTCAATGTCAAAAATGCCAAAAATCTTTGTGCACGTCCTTCAAGACCTTGTCTATGCAGCCAGTTGGTCATCACGGCTAGTCCGACCCATTTTCAAAGTCAAATGAACCCCGAAGCGTGCATACTCCCCCATTTCAATGATTTTCGTGTGCTATAACAAACCTTTTTCTTGAGATATCTGGATTCCGACATCAAAAATGCAAAACTTTTTTGTGGACATCCGTCAAGACCTTATCTATGAAGCCGATTGTACCTCACGGCCAGTCCATCCAATTTTGAAGCTCAAACGAGCCCCGAAGCGTGCATACCCCCCATTTAGACGATTTTTGTTTGCTATAGCAAACCATTTTTTTTTGTGTCATCCAAATTCTGACGTCAAAAATGCATAAAAATTTTGTGGACGTCCGTCAATACCTTGGCTATGTTTCCAATTCTCTCTCAGGTCCAGGCAGACCCATTTTCAAGGTCAAATAAGCCCAAAAGGGCGCATACCCCTCCCCCCCTCCATTTAGATGATTTTTGTGTGCTATAGCAACCCATTTTTTTGGTGATCCAGATTCTGACGGTAAAAACTCCAAATATTTTTTAATACATCCGTAAAGACCTTGGATATGCATCCGGTTGGACCTCATGCCAGTCTGAACCATATTCAAGGTCAAACAAGCCCTGAAGCGCGCATACCCCCCAATTTAGACAATTTACGTGTGCTATAGCAAACCATTTTTTTGGTGATCCGGATTTCGACGTTAAAAATGTAAAAAAAAAAACTTTCTGGACGTCCGTCAAGACCTTGGCTATGCATCTAGTTGGCCATCATGGCCAGTCCGACCCATTTTCAAGGTCAATTGCCCCAAAGCGCGCATATCTCCCATTTAGACGATTTTCTTGTGCTATAGCAAACCATATTTTTGGTGATTCAGATTCCGACGTCAAAAATGACAATGTTGTTATGGACATTTGTCAAGACCTTGGCTATGCAGTCGGATGGCCCTCATGAATTGTACGACCCATTTTAAAGTTCAAACAATCCCCGAAGCATGCATACCCCCATCTCGATGATTTTCATGTGCTATAGCAAACCATTTTTTGGGTGATCCGGATTCCGACGTCAAAAATGCCAAAAATTTTTGTGGAGGTCCTTTAAGACATTGTCTATGTAGACGGTTGTCCCTTAAGGACAGTACGACCCATTTTCAAGGTCAAACAAACCCCAAAGCTCGTATACCCACCCACTAATTCATACGATTTCTGTGTGTTATAGCAAACCATTTTTTTGGTGATCCGGACTGCGACGACAAAAATACAAAAAATAATTTATGTACTTCATCAAGTAATTGGCTAGCGGACGGTTGTCCCTCACGGCCAGTCCGACCCATTTTCAAGGTCAATTGAGCCCCAAAGCGCGCATACGCCCCCCCCCCTCCATTTGGATGATTTTTGTGTTTTATAGCAAACAGTTTTTCGGTTGATCCGGATCCGACGTCAAAAATGCCAAAAAAATTTCTGGATGTCCATCAAGACCTTGTCTATGCAGATGGTTGGCTATCACGTCCAGTCCGACCCATTTTCAATGTTAAACAAACCCTGAAGCGCGCATACCCCCCCCCCTCCATTTATACAACTTTCGTGTGTTATAGCAAACCATTTTTTGGTTGTTCAAGATTCCTACGTCAAAAATGCCAAAAGTTTTGTGGACGTACATCAAGACCTTGCCTATGCATCTGGTTGGCTCTCACGTCCACTCAGACCTATTTTCAAGGTCAAACAAACCTCGAAGCGCATAACCCCCATTTAGACGATTTTCGTGTGCTATGGCAAACCATTTTTTCGGTGATCCGTATTTTGACGTCAAAAATGCTAAAAAAAATTTGAACGTCCGTCAAGACCTTGTATATTCATCCTCTTTGCCCTCATGGCCAGTACGACCCATTTTCAAGGTCAAACGAGCCCTAAAACGAGCATTCCCCATTTCGATGATTTTCGTGTGCCATAGAAAATCATTTTTTAGGTTATCTGGATTCTGATGTCAAAAATGCCAAAATTATTTGTGGACATCTGTCAAGACCTTGGCTATCAAGATGGTTGGCCCTCACTACCAGTCCGGCCCATTTTCAAGGTCAAACAAGATCTTGATTATGCATTCGGTTGGCCCTAACAGTCAGCCCGACCCATTTTCAAGGTTAAACGAGTCCTGAAGTGTGCATACCCCCCCCCCCTTATCGATGATTTTCGTGTGCTATATCAAAGCATTTCTTAAGTGATCCAGTTTACGACATGAATAATATCAAAATTTTTAGTGGACGTCTGTAAAGACCTTGACTATGCAGCCGGTTGTCCCTCACGGCCAGTACGACCCATTTTCAAGGTCAAAGGATCCCTGAAGTGTGCATACCCCTCCCCCCCATTTCAACGATTTTCATGTGCTATAGCAAACCATTTTTTAGGGTGATCCGGATTTCGACGTATAAAATGCATACTTTTTTGTGGACGTCCATCAAGATCTTGGATATGCATCCATTTGGCCTCACAGCCATTCCTACCCGTTTTCAAGGTCAAATGAGCCTCAAAGCGCGCATACCCCTCATTTCGACGATTTTCCTGTGTTATAGCAAACTATTTTTTTGGGTTATCCGGATTCTGATGTCAAAATGCTAAAATATTTTTTAGACGTCCGTCAAGATCATTTCTATGCATATGGTTGGCCCTCATGGCCAGTCCAACCCATTTCAAAGGTCAACGAGCCCCGAAGCGCGCATACCTTCCATTTCGATGATTTTTGTGTGCTATAAAAAACTAATTTTTGGGTGATCCGCGTTACGCGACAAAAATGCTGAAATTTTTTGTGGACGTCCGTCAAGACCTTGGTTATGCATTCGGTTGTCTCTCATTTCTAGTACGACCCATTTTCAAGGTCAAACGAGCCCCGAAGCTTGCATACCCCCCCATTTCGACGATTTTCGTGTGCTGTAGCAAATAATTTTTTGGGTGATCAGGATTCCCACATAAAAAATGCCGAAATTTTTCGTAGATGTCTGTATAGGATTTGGTTATGCATCCGCTTGGACCTCACGGCTAATCCAACCCGTATTCAAGGTCAAACGAGCCCCGAAGCGCGCATACCCTCCATTTCGATGATTTTTGTGTTCTATAGCAAATCATTTTTTGGGTGATTCGGATTCCAATGTCAAAAATGTAAAAAAGGAATTGTGGACGTCCGTCAAGACCTTGGATATGCACCAGTTTGGCCCTCACGGCCACTTTCCCATTTTCAAGGTCAAACGAGCTCCGAAGCGCATACCCTCATTTCAACGATTTTCGTTTGCTATAGAAAATCATTGTTTGTGTGATCAAGATTCCGACATCAAAAATGCCAAAATTCTTTGTGGACATCCGTCAATACCTTGGCTATGCATCCGGTTGGACCTCATGGCCAGTCCGACCCATTTCAAGGTCAAACGAGCTCTGAAGCTCGCCTACCCCCCATTTCAACGATTTTCGTGTGCTATAGCAAACCATTTTTTGGGTGATCCGGATTAAGATGTCAAAAATGCCAAAAAAATTGTGGACGTCCGTGAAGACCTTGTCTATGCATCCGATCAACCCTCATGACAATGTGTTGTATATTTTATCTAAGATATTATAATAGAATTTCACCATTTTAAATTTGAAGTTTATGAGACTAGGTTAGTGTTATGGTCTCATGAATTCCAAATGTATCTATTTCTCAATGACTTTCTAATATTTGGTTATTTTTCAAAATCATGTTCGAAAAATGGCTATTTATTTAATTTTATTCGATACAAGAGTTAGTAAATATACTGAAAACCCGATAAATATTGTGAAAAAAAATGTGCTTTATGAGTTGTATCTGAGGCTCATAGTCTGGTCCTAGTAGAACATTTGATGCTTTGATATCACGATGTATTATACGATGTTTACAATATTTGTGAAGATAATGTAAACCTCTAGCAATTCCAAGGGCAATTTTATATCTCATTGGCCATTCAAGTGATTTATTTGTTTTCCTGCAAAAAAGCATTAAAAAGCCAAAAATTATTGATCATCGATCCAAGAACGTAAAATATTCCAAATCTATTATATAATATATGTAAAAATTTATCTAATGTTGTCAATATTTACCTCGCAGAGGTGAAATAACAATCTATTAAATGTTAAAGGTATTATAAGTTTTAAAAGTTGAAAACTTGAATCCTTCTAGTTAAAATTACTAATTTACCCCTTATAAGATCATGGTGTGTGTAAAAAAAACCATCTAGATATATATATTTGTAAAAATTGCTCTGTAGCTATCTAACAAATCGTTCATATCGTTAATATAATAGAACATGAATTGTTCAACTTGATTAACGATGAATAAATTTTATTGTTTAACTACAGAATCTATCGATCGAGATATAACTATTATAAATGAAAAGAGTAAATTAGGTTAAAAAGACATACTATGTAATGCCTTAGAGAGAGTGCCATTTGGATAGATTTTGAAGATGAGATAGAATCCATTTTCAATGCAATAACCAACTAAACTTGTTGTATTTGGATGATTAACATATCTAATTACACATAATTCCATTAAAAATTCTTTTTCTTTGTTCATATTAGTGCTATCTTTTACTAATCTTTTAACAGCAATTCTTCTTTCATCTTCAAGATCTCCTCGATATACATCTGAGTATCCTCCTTGTCCAACTAAATTCTCTACAAAAAGGAAATAAATCAATGATAGTTCACAAAATTGAAATTTTATATCATGATTTAATAATTACGTTTAGTCCCAAATAATATATAAATCCTTGGTATTTTATTTAATAAGATCTTTTGAAAATGAATTCTATTTCTCATAAGATATAAGTTATGGACATAAATTAAATTTGTTATCCGGATTCAAAAGTTCAAGACCAAATACCCTTTTAAAGGAAACTTCCCTTTCTTATTAGGAAAAATTACTGCAATACGCATCTTATATTTTCTTTATTTTCAATATCCCCTTCTATTTCTAAAAACCTCTAAAATTTATTTTTTTCTCTTTTAATGTATTCAATGTATCTGAGCTACTATTTAATGTATCTAAACTATTTATTATGTATCCGATTTATTTTATAACGTATCTGAGCTAGTTTTTAATGTAAGTAACTTATGTTATAATGTATCTGAGATAGTCTTTAATGTATTATAAATTTTAAGCGATTATAACTTAAAAATGAGAAGGAAAAGTAAAATACTTTTTATACTATGTGATATACTTAACAATTTTAAAAGTTACACTTAGCCCATTGGACTAAGGGGGACATAATTCAAAGAATAGCCTATAAAAGGCCATTTGGTCAAATATATGTATAATTCATGTATAACATATGCATCATTATGCATAATTAATATATAATCTGTGTATATCGATTAGAAAGATTTATTAAATCTGACTAGTTATTTATGTGAAGGTTTGTTCCGAAAGAGGTAAAAGACAAACATATATATACAACATATGAAGAACACAAACTTGGATGAAAATAATTTGTGTTACGATCCGATTTCGAAAACTGAAGGGTTTCGAAGCCGATTTCGCAACTTTGACCAATTTTTGGAAAATGTTTAATTTTAGGAGTCGCCACTTATTTTATAGGAAAAATAAGAAAACCATTTTAAAATGTGATCTTAAAATAAAATTCTTTAACAAACCAGAGTCGGGTAAGAGTTCAATTAATTTTTTAAGGAAGGGCTTAGGCACCTTAGAGAATCCTCTAACACGCGGTTGACCGACGAATTTTAAAATTGGCTAATTTTAAGAATACAAAAAAAACTTATTTATTTATTTCAAACTACTCAAAAATTTGTTGAAAACTTAGATATAAATCTTTGATACTTCTAAAAGTCTCGAGATTTATCTTGAAACTTCTATCCATATTCAAGTTTTGAATCATATATGATTCATTCAAACTCAGCATGGAATAAATAACCTTGTTTAATAACTATGAAAGGATATAAGAGAAATCCTCAAGTCATCATACAAAGTCTTAAGTTATTAGAAGATACCTAACACATATTTTGAGAAACTTAACAATTTTATCCTATTCAAAAATTTGAACTAAATAGTTAATTCAAACTCATAAGTTCAAACTCGTAAACATGGATTCAAAGCTTTCTAATAACTATGAAAGAACGTAAAAAGTTCTTAAGTTATTCTAATAAGCTTAAGCTATTTAACTTAAACCAAGTTTTGAATTTGAAGAGTTGGAGTGAAAATCTATCCGGGAATTCACCTAAATTAATAAACGGTAGATGTTAGAACACAAAATCACAAAATATAATGGAAGCAAAGTGTGAATGAAACTTGGACATCAAGTCCATTTGCCGCCGCCGCTGCCCGTATTAGGACCTTTTAAGTCCAAAAAAAAATTCCAGTTCTAGTCCCATAAGGAACTGTTGCTACTGCTGCTGGTTTTATGGGATTTTAACCCAATTTTTCTCTTCACTTTCGGCCTTTTAAGGCTGCTGCTGCTGCTGTATTTTTTGGGTGTTTAAACCCAATTTTTGCTCTTCAGTTCCAGCCTTTAAAGGTTGCTGCTGCTGCTGCATTTTTTGGGTGTTTAAACTCAATAACGTAACTCCCTTTTGCGACTCCGAAGAAAGTTGACTCAAGAAGAGGAATAATGTAAGAGAAGGGAGTCCGGATGGACTCAAATAAGATAGTTCATGTAAAAAAAGAAAAAAGGAAAATAAAGATTTGCAAGATGATCAAGTTAGAAAATAATGACCAACAAGTGATATAATTCAATCCATCAATAGGAATTTTTCAGAAAATAAAAGCAACACAGTGATTTACTAAAATTCTGCAACAACATGACTTAATCATATAACTTTAGCATGAGTTGGTTAACTACATTGGCAAATTGAACACCTCTGTAATGCATAATAGACAAGAAGATACAATCTTTTATCCGTCAACTTTGATCTAAGCGATTCAACAAAGAGAAAAAAATAATTAAAAAAATAAACAAGCAATAGTGATAAACAGCCAAAACAAATACATGACAATAACTAAACAGAAGTTCCCTGACACGTCAACTATCAAGTAAACTACTTAAACCCAACAATTGATCAAACCAAAAGAGAGTTCGAAACAGAGTCATACGTGGTTTAAAGATAAACAACTTTAGACTCAATTTGATCAAAGTGTCACTCAATTACGAGCACAACAAAACTTTTTCAAGCCATTGCTCAGCCAAGTGGCGAATTAAATAATCATGATGTTTAACAAAACAGATGCAAGGGAAAAGATATGAGAACTAGGGAGAACAACAAAAAATTTAACAGGGAACACAGGAGTGAGCGAAAAATTTCCAACATGGCTAGCTTAGGAATTCTAGAAAATTAAAACTCATGAAGCACTCATTTGAGAGATTTTTTTTAAAAAAAAAAACTTGAGAAAAAATCTATAGTATTGTTCCCAAGACTATATCTACAAGGAACTCACAGATTTGAAGAAAACAAGTTTGAGGCAACAATTACAAAAGGAACTCAAAACTATACCAAAACAAATCAACAACCCAAAACTTGAACAAATATCAACAGTGAAGAACATGAGCAACAGAGCCACCAGACTAAAGGAAACACTTGAACAATGTAACTTTCAATCAAAACAACTCTTAATAGAGAACCTAAACTAATATATTTGATATTCCTAAAAAAAGTGCAAACACAAATCCAAATGCTTATTGTTTATAAGAAAAAATGCAAGAACTAAATCCAAAATACATTAGACTTTAAAACTTATCTTGGATAAGAAAACACAAACAAAACACCAAAGATGCTAAGAAAATTTATAACAAAAATCATAACAATGAGAATACAGAAACTAAAACAAAGCTTAGAACACCAAAAAAATAAAAAGCATAGAAGAACTGGAATAAAATAAAACAAGGCTAAGAAAAAATTTACCTCATTCCAGGCAGCGAGCTGAAACCACGAGTAAAGAAAATGATTCCACCACCTTTATCAACTCGGAAAACCACAAAACTTAAACTATAGAAACAAGATTTCCCAAACCTTTATGGGGTACTCTCTCGTTTCAAAAAAAAATCTTCCCTCTGAACAATGAATGAAGAGGGTTTATATAGGGAAACTTCTGGGTTGAAATATAGAGGGGGAAATGATGTGGGACAGGCTGAGATTTCAAATTTTCTATAGGATGAGGTGTTAACTGCAATTCGTACCAAATTCTAACGGATTGGGGCAGAGAGTCGTCCGATTTCGAGCCAAGGACGAACTCTGAAGGAGATGGAGACACCTGGAAAATTCGAGTACATTACTCGTACGAGAGGAAAAAGAGAGAGCATGTGATTTTGCTGGGTTCGCGTCTGATAAGCATTTTCTGGGTTTTCCACTGCTGTTTGAGCGTTGCATCTGGAAATTTTGGAGAAGAGAAAGAGGTGTAAAAGGGGAAAATGGGCCGGATCTTTGAAATTGGGTTGAAGTAGTTGGGCCAAACATTGGGTTTAAGGTCATGTGTTGGTCCGAATTTGGAGTGAATGAAGTCCATTAAGTATTTCCATCAAATTCAAATGTATAAAAATGGAACGAAATGAATTATAAATTTAATTAATTACTCAACCTTCTTAACTTTAACAACACAAAATAATTATTTTGAAAAGATCTTAATTAAATTGCTATCACTTTTAAGAGAAATTAGTTTGTATATTTACTTTAAAATCTATTTTTTTGGTAAGACGATTTTCTAGATATTTATTTAAAATAAATAATAATAACCTTTTATATATATATATATATATATATAATACACACACGCATACACACACACACACACACATATATATATATATATCAAGTACATATAGGGATATATTTTATATGAGAAAAGGAAAATCGCCTTGAAAATGACTTCTAAAGTATTTTTTTTATTTTTTTCAAAATAATACTTCAAATTGTTTGAAGTTGGAGAAAACTTGAAAATTGATTAAATTGTGGAAGGTCAAAATTGGGTGTCAACAGCTGCCCCTCGTTTGCTTAGGATGGATGAAAGAGGCAAACGAAATTGATAAATCCAATTTTATCCGACCATTAATTCATTTTATCATAAAGGAAAGTGGTAATGAATATGAGGAAGCATGGCCGGACTATGGTATTGAGTTTCCTATTTATCTCAGGCTATATGAGAATTCATGCCACTAGTAGTTCAAAGGACGCTTGATTTTAAGCACGATTTTTTAAAGAATGCAAAAGCTATTTCAGTGTCAAAGTATGGAGGGACCAAAAATCTTGAGAATGGATTGATGATAGAATTATTGGGATACAGTCGAGTTTTCAACATTGATCCCGCCTACATATCCCAAAACATGGGAACCAGACTGCTTTTAGTTCAACTCAATCAGTTGAAAAGGAAATCTCTTATGCAGATTTAACCTTTAGCTTAAGGATGAGTGACAAAATAATTGAGCACGGAAAAGAGGCTTGCAACCATCTCAACTGTGAATGCGGGGCCCTTCGCACCCATAGGTAAGAATTTACATAGACATAATTTTCGAATCTCTATGTGTATTGTCACCCGAATTTGAAAAATTGCCTTGGGTGAGAGTTCAAATTTCACTGAAGGCGAAACTGAAACTAATAAACCCAAGAAAATACCAATATGCCTTAGGATAGGGGTGTGGTTTGATTGTGGTGGAAGTTGTTCCTCAACTCGCGTCCTAAGAGTTTGATATTCCTCTTTGGACTATGCCCCAGTTCACTGCTAAGAAAAAGTTCCACGTTGTGCAGCGTCCTGGTTGACGTGGTCCACGTTGTGTATTGGAAAGTCAAGAAAAAGTTGTCAGTGAAAAATGTAACGCATATACCAATATAATTTGTGCAAACCTGGTATAACATGTCATACTGAAGGAGACGACGATCCAATTTTCAAGTGTAAATCTCTTGAAGGAGGTGACAGTTCAAAATAGTATGTCAATTTGAACTATGTGGTGATTCAATAATATTATATAACATGTCATGTTGAAGGAAGTGACTCTCGAATAATATTTAATGTGTCACATTGAAGGAAGTGACTCTCCAATAATAATTTAACGTGTCACGTTGAAGGAAGTGACGCTCCAATAATAAATTAACGTGTCACATTGAAGGAAGTGACTCTCCAATAATAGTTTAACGTGTCACGTTGAAGCAAGTGACTCTCCAATAATAATTTATCATGTCACGTTGAAGGAAGTGACTCTCCAATAGTAATTTTGACATGTCACGTTGAAGGAAGTGATGCTCCAATAATAAATTAATATGTCACGTTAAAGGAAGTGACGCTCCAATAATAATAACTATGTCACGTTGAAGAAAGTGACTCTCCAATAATAATTTAATGTGTCACGTTGAAGGAAATGACTCTCCAATAATAATTGAACATGTCACGTTGAAGGAAGTGACTCTCCAATAGTAATTTAACATGTCACGTTGAAGGAAGTGACGCTCCAATAATAAGTAATGTGTCACGTTGAAGGAAGTGACGCTCCAATAATAAGTTAATGTGTCACGTTGAAGGAAGTGACGCTCTAATAATAAATAATGTGTCACGTTGAAGGAAGTGACTCTCCAATAATAAATAATGTGTCACGTTGAAGAAAGTGACGCTCCAAAATCAGAGAATCAGGTTCTAACAGAGTAATCTGAGCAACTTTTGTAGTTTGTGAAGTTGGTAATTTCTTTAGATGTGATTACAACTTTGTCGTCGTTGCGCTCATGAAAATTTTGTTATACAAGAACAGGAAAATTAATAAATGTCAGGACTTTTGAATGAGTCATGACAATCTGGCATCCATAGAGAATGCGAGATTCTGGAAGAACAAATCGATAACTTTTAACTTTTGAAAGGAGACTTTAAAGACAAACTAGGGATCTCACGCGAGATGTGTCCCTACTTTGAATCTGGAATTTCATGTAAAGAGAAGATTAGGTTGATAAAGGTCACCTTTGAAACTTGAAGTTGAACGAAGATTTGGATAATTTTGAACTATTTCAAAAGTTGCCCTTGTTTCCAGTCCAAGGGTACTTAATTGAAATAAATTGTAAGACACAAGAATGACTAATTCAAAAACATGCCCCAGTTTTCTCTGGGGCCTGTAATTTGAAACATTAGGAAAATTGAATCCTTATATAGGATTGCCTACGTATCTTGCTGGAACAAGAAATCAGGTCTGACGTAGTTCGAACCTGAAACTTAAAGGAACTTTTTTTTAAAGAATGAAAAAAATTGCCTTTAAAAGGACGAGAGATTTGAAAAATGAAGAAAGAAAACTCTTCAAATAAAAAAGAGGATAAAATCAGTTTGGATTGGTTCCTTGGTGTCAGGAATCCTTCATAATAAAACTCTTGGATAAGGACTAGTGTGTGTCCTTTGTATGGTAAATGTCTGGGCAGGTCTTTTAAAAATTGAAAGGATCTCTCGAAATTTGACTCCAACTCATATGTAATTAGTAGCAAAAATTATCAAAGTAAAAGATAAGTTCTCAAATGAAGTTTTTTTTAGCTTATATTGGTTTGAATAACATTTTATGATCATCACCCTTGCACCAAGCTATCCCATCAGGTAAAAATATAAAATGTGTAAGTCACAGTGAATTGAAATGAAAATTTTAAAAGATGAGCAAGAGTAGAAATCATCTGAGTCATTCCAAAGAAAAATTCTTTGTTTTTAGAGACTGATTCGTGTTGGCTTTATCTTGCCATCCTGATGCTCTTTTTCCTTCTGGATTACAAACTTGTTTGATCTTGAAATGTCACTTGATGAAATTTTTGAGCACCTCCTCAAAAATTCTGCCCCGGTTTAAAACATAACATAAATTTCAACCATTCTATAGTTTTCAGTTGAATTTTTGAGTGAATCTCAAAAATTCTGCCCCAGTTGCAACTCTGTAGTGATCCTTGATTTTGAACTAAACAAATTTCTCTTTCTGATGAATTTTGAGATCCTCTAAAAATCTGCCCCAGTTTTCATTATAAAGACAAATGAAAAATTTATGGGGAACACGACCGAGCCGGTGCGGCGCCTACATATCCCGTTGAGAAGGAATCAGGTCAAACGTAGTTCCAACTCTCGAGGATTAACAGGAATAGAAAAAATTTAACTAAGAAAATGACTGAGGCCAACACAGGCCACCTACGTATCTCATTCTTGAGAATTCAGGTCAAACGTAGTTCGAATAATAATAAAACATTAAAAGGGATAAAGGGGTGACTGAAGCCGACATAGGCCGCCTACGTATCTCATTCTTGAGAATTCAGGTCAGACGTAGTTCATTATAAGTGAAATATGCTTCAAAGGGAAATCTAAACCAAACAAACGATTACAAAGTAATAAAGTTATAAAAGTGCGATTACAGAGAAATAAAATAACAAACTCTAAATGCAAGACTAAAATCTGCCAAAAGTGCGACCTTCAGGAAACTTGCTTCTTCTTTGCAACTGGTCCTGTCAACCACTACTCCTTATGCTTGGGTAACGGATTGGTATTCACATTTGTTGGAGCTTGAGCGAGTTTTACCACCTCATTGTCAATTAGATCTTGAAATTTGTGTTTGAGAGTGATACACTTTTTGGTATCATGACCAACAACCCCTGAATGATAAGCACAACCCTTACTTGGGTCATACCACTCGGCTGAAGTATTCACAGTCTTGGCTTCCACTGGATGAAGTATTCCTGCCTCTTTCAGTCTCTCAAAAAGTTGACTACTTGTCTTGCTCAATTGAGTGAAGACTCTAGTAGGTTTTTTCTCAAAATTAGGATGAGGTGCATTGTTTCGGGGATTTTGCATTGGTCGTGGAGAACGAAATGTTGCTTGATTGTTGCAAACATAGTATTGTGAATTAGGATAGCTTGGAGGTGGTTGACGGTTATATGATGCAGCTCCTCGGGTCGTTATCATCATAACTTCTTTCTCCTTTTTCTTTCCAAAAGAACCAATTTGATAGGTTCTATTAGCAAATTGAGATGAGGCGTAACTCCTTATTCTGCTAGTTTTGAGACTGTCTTCGATTATTTCTCCAGCCTTAATAACTTTAGCAAATGTCTTTCCACCCATAGTCACCATTCGCTCATAGCATTCCGATTCTTGATCTTGAATGAAGTAAGTGATCATTTCTGATTCCTCCATAGGTGGGTGCACCCTGGCAGCTTCTTCTCTCCAACGAATGGCATATTCTCGAAAGCATTCAGTCGACTTGGGTTTCAGCTTGGTAATAGAAATTCTATCAGGAGCAATTTCAACATGAAACTTGTAGTGATCCACAAAAGCATTCGCCAGATCATCCCAAGTACGTCATTTGGTCACATCTTGCTTAGAGTACCACTCCAATGATTTTCCAGTTAGGCTTTGGTTGAACAGTTTGATTCTTATCCCTTGTTTGTTTCCAATGCCAATCAACTTTTCGCAGTAAATTTTCAAGTGAAAGAATGGATTTCCTGATCCACTAAACTTCTCCAACTTTGGAATCTTGTAACCGGGTTGCAACTCAACCTCAGGAAATGTGCACAGTTTTTTGTATCTAACACTCTGGCTACTATCAAAACCACGAAGACCTCTCATAGCATCCTCCAAACTTTTCATCTTCTTATTCATCATTTCAGCATCAATTGATTTTTTGTCCCCCTCAATTTCAATATAGTGATTAACATCTGGGCGATGAAACTCTGGAGCCTCATTAACGAGTGGAGCAGTGACATAAGTGTACACTGGCAGAGTATGATGTGTTACCATTGGAGCTTTTGGGGGATCAAATGTGTATACAAGAGGAGTATCCTGAGTTGAATTAGATAGTGAGGCGCTTTGAGTTTGCTGAAAGGTGGCAAAGTGATTACCTTGATGAAACTCACTCGAAGACGTATACACAGGTGGCATGGGTTCCTTTTGGCGAGCATCAGGTGGTTGATTCGGAGAAGCAGCTTGGTATTGAGCTACCAGGAGATTCAGTGTGCTAATTTGTTGCTCTAGACGAGCAATGACTTCCATAGGTGTTTCTGTTGCTACCGAGGCACTAGGATTGGCCACGACAGATGAAGTTGGGATCATTTCGGACGAAGAAACTGTGTGAATAGTGGGATCCATTTTTGAACGAGTCCTTTTAGTAGTCCAAGTAAGAAGTGAAGAGTCTGTAGAGATTCCCTTGACCTTAGACCGTGTAAAGTATAATGTTCTGCCAGCGGATACTTTGGTGAAGTGAGAAAGTTTGATTACCAACACAAATCACTCTCTCCTTCTGAAACAACTCAAAAATAAAAAAGTTAGTCCATTAATCATAATAACCAATCAAAGTAACATATAAAACAAATAACATGTGTTTTGTTTTAAACAAACTAGTCCAAAATTCGAAGAAGGCGAGTTTCTAGAAAATGATCAAATAAAATGAAAAAAAAAGGTTTATTGTGAACTGAAATTTTAACGAAAGAAAATGGTTTGGTTCAATTGGAAATCTCTTTCGGAGAAACAAAAGCGGATTGGTATTTGCTTGAAATTGAAGGAATGTTTAGTAACGGCGGCTAGTAGGTGTGGAAAATAATTTTCAAGAAATAAAGAGGTCAACGTGAATTTGAATGATGACCTAATAATTTTTTTAAGTGCTGGAGTAATTTTGAACGTATTTTGGTAGTGGAGTTATAGTATTTTGGAAGGTTTGAAAATTGGATTGATGTTCTAAAACATTGGAATAGAATAATGGACCAATTATGCTTAAAGCAAAAACATATGTATATAAACACATAGGTCAACCAAGCATAAATGAAACAAAATTTGTAACAATTAACACAAACAATATATAACGCCTCCTAACAAACATGTGACCTTTTAAGCCAAAGGTAAGCCTAACGTTTGAAGGATATGTATATCATTTGTAAATCGTTCCATTGCCCAAAAATATTTATATAAAACTTATAAATAAAATAATAGGGATACACAATAGAGGAAAGAGAAATAAATATTAGTCCCACGTAGGGGTACAATGATAACTAAGCTAAGCTTCCATATGAACCTTCATTCCCGAACTTCTTGATGCTTTTGAATTACTTCTTGATGAGGAATATCTTCACTTGAATTAAACAAAGAAACTACCTAATAAAATAAAAACACCAACCCGAAAGGACAATGGTACTTATAAATTAACATACATATCCTTCAAATTTAACAAATAATTGGATGATCGCCTTATATTGACCGCGGGTCAATTAGACTCAAGGTGGTCTTCTAATGGGCTCAATACGCCTTGGGTATTGAGTCGTCTTAGGTTAATGCACCTAAAAGGTTTTGGTTGAGCTCTAACTTAGTTGACTAAAAGTGGATTTTGAAGGACTGGGACCTAAGCGGACAACTTAGGCTGAAATTCACGATATTATTGAACGCATGACGAACCAATAAATTATCGATAATTCTAAAAAAAAGGTTGAGTATAAAAAGTCTGGCTGCGGTTCCGCAAACCATTCTCTAATATACTAATATATAATATCAAAGATGTCATGAATGCAAAAAAAAAACAATTAACAAACAAAATTTAAATACAATATTGCATCAAATAACAGTTAATTCAATAATAATTAGCCAAACAATAAAATCCTTTTGGTTAGAACCTATATGAATCCCCAGTGGAGTCGCCATTTCTGTTACAACCCGATTTCGAAAACTGAAGGGTTTCGAAGCCGATTTCGCAACTTTGGCCAATTTTTGGAAAATGTTTCATTTTAGGAGTCGCCACTTATTTTATAGGAAAAATAAGAAAACCATTTAAAAATGTGATCTTAAAATAAAATTCTTTAACAAACCAGAGTCGGGTAAGAGGTCAATTAATTTTCTAAGGAAGGGCTTAGGCACCTTAGAGAATCCGCTAACACGGGTTGACCGACGAATTTTAAAATTGGCTAATTTTAAGAATACAAAAAAAACTTATTTATTTATTTCAAACTACTCAAAAATTTGTTCAAAACTTAGATATAAATCTTTGATACTTCTAAAAGTCTCGAGATTTATCTTGAAACTTCTTTCCGTATTCAAGTTTTGAATCATATATGATTCATTCAAACTCAACATGGAACAAATAACCTTGTTTAATAACTATGAAAGGATATAAGGGAAATCCTCAAGTCATCATGCAAAGTCTTAAGTTATTAGAAGATACCTAACATATATTTTGAGAAACTTAACAATTTTATCCTATTCAAAAATTTGAACTAAATAGTTAGTTCAAACTCGTAAGTTCAAACTCGTAAACATGGATTCAAAGCTTTCTAATAACTATGAAAGAACGTAAAAAGTTCTTAAGTTATTCTAATAAGCTTAAGCTATTTAACTTAAACCAAGTTTTGAATTTGAAGACTTGGAGTAAAAATCTATCCGGGAATTCACCTAAATTAATAAAGGGTAGATGTTAGAACACAAAATCACAATATATAATGAAAGCAAAGTGTGAATGAAACTTGGACATCAAGTCCATTTGCCGCCGCCGCTGCCCGTATTAGGACCTTTTAAGTCCAAAAAAAAAATTCCAGTTCTAGTCCCATAAGGAACTGCTGCTGGTTTAGTGGGATTTTAACCCAATTTTGCTCTTCACTTTTGGCCTTTTAAGGCTGCTGCAGCGTTTTTTGGGTGTTTAAACCCAATTGTTGCTCTTCAGTTCCGGCCTTTTAAGGCAGCTGCTACTGCTGCATTTTTTTGGGTGTTTAAACCAACAAGTGATATAATTCAATCCAAAAATAGGAATTTTTCAGAAAATAAAAGCAACACAGTGATTTACTAAAAATCTGTAACAACATGACATAATCATATAACTTTAGCATGAGTTGGTTAACTACATTGGCGAATTGAAAACCTCTGTAATGCATAATAGACAAGAAGATACAATCTTTTATCCGTCAACTTTGATTTAAGCGATTCAACAAAGAGAAAAAAAATAAACAACCAATAGTGTTAAACAGCCAAAACAAATACATGACAATAACAAAACAGAAGTTCCCTGACACGTCAACTATCAAGTGAACTACTTAAACCCAACAATTGATCAAACCAAAAGAGAGTTCGAAATAGAGTCATATGTGGTTTAAAGATAAACAAACTTTAGACTCAATTTGATCAAAGTGTCACTCAATAATAAGCACAAGAAAATTTTTCAAATCATTGCTCAGGCAAGCTGCGAATTTAATAATCACTATGTTTTATGAAACAGATGCAAGGAAAAAGATATGAGAACTAGCGAGAACAACAAAAAATTTAACAGGGAACACAAGAGTGAGCGAACAATTTCCAAAATGGTCAACTTAGGAATTCTAGAAAAATAAAACTCATGAAGCACTCATTTGAGAGATTTTTTAAAACAAAACATAAGATTTGAAGACTATATCTACAAGGAACTCACAGATTTGAAGAAAACAAGTTTGAGGCAACAATTACAAAAGGAACTCAAAACTATACCAAAACAAATCAACAACCCAAAACTTGAACAAATATCAACAGTGAAGAACATGAGCAACAGAGCCACCAGACTAAAGGAAACACTTGAACAATGTAACTTTCAATCAAAACAACTCTTAATAGAGAACCTAAACTAATATATTTGATATTCCTAAAAAAAGTGCAAACACGAATCCAAATGCTTATTGTTTATAAGAAAAAATGCAAGAACTAAATCCAAAATACATTAGACTTTAAAACTAATCTTGGATAAGAAAACACAAACAAAACACCAAAGATGCTGAGAAAATTTATAACAAAAATCATAACAATGAGAATACAGAAACTAAAACAAAGCTTAGAACACCAAATAAATAGAAAGCATAGAAGAACTGGAATAAAATAAAACAAGGCTAAGAAAAAATTTACCTCATTCCAGGCAGCTAGCTGAAACCACGAGTAAAGAAAATGATTCCACCACCTTTATCAACTCGGAAAACCACAAAACTTAAACTATAGAAACAAGATTTCCCAAACCTTTATGGGGTACTCTCTCGTTTCAAAAAAAAATCTTCCCTCTGAACAATGAATGAAGAGGGTTTATATAGGGAAACTTCTGGGTTGAAATATAGAGGGGGAAATGATGTGGGACAAGCTGAGATTTCAAATTTTCTTAAGGAGAAGGTGTGAACTGCAATTCGTACCAAATTCTAACGGATTGGGACGGAGAGTCGTCCGATTTCGAGCCAAGGAGGAACTCTGAAAGAGATTGAGACACCTGGAAAATTTGAGTACATTACTCGTATGAGAGGAAAGAGAGAGAGCATGCAATTTTGCTGGGTTCGCGTCTGATAAGCATTTTCAAGGTTTTCCACTTCTGTTTGAGCGTTGCATCTGGAAGGTTTGGAGAAGAGAAAGAGGTGTAAAAGGGGAAAATGGGCCGGATCTTTGAAATTGGGTTGAAGGAGTTGGGCCAAACATTGGGTTAAAGGTCATGTGATGGTCCGAATTTGGAGTGAATGAAGTCCATTAAGCATTTCCATCAAATTCAAATTGATAAAAAGGGAACGAAATGAATTATAAATTTAATTAATTACTATACCTTCTTAACTTTAACAACACAAAATAATTATTTTGAAAAGATCTTAATTAAATTGCTATCACTTTTAAGAAAAATTAGTTTGTATATTTACTTTAAAATCTATTTTTTGGTAAGACGATTTTCTAGATATTTATTAAAAAATAAGAAATAATAACCTTTTTATATCATATATATATATATATATATATATATATATATATATATATATATATATATATACTGGAAGGTCAAAATAAGGTGTCAACAATTTGTAGAACTTGCAATCTCCTCATAGCTAAATCACTTCAATGGAGACATTTGTTTAGTTTCTTAATTTTGAAATCTTGAACTCTTCTTTCTTGAGCTCAAATCAAAAGGTGAACAAAAAAAGATGAAATTCGCCTTAATGGGGGGTAGGGGGTACCTCTGGACCGAGAGCCTCGAGGGGGGGTAGGGGGATACCTCAGGGCCGAGAGCCTTGAGAGGGGGGGTAGGGGGTACCTCGGACCCGAGACCCTCGAGAGACTCGAGGCGGGGAAGGGGGTACCTTGGGGCCGAGAGCCTCGAGGGGTGGTAAGGGGTACCTCGGGGCCGAGAGCCTCAAGGAGGGGTACCTCGGGGCCGACATCCTCGAGAGCCTTGAGGGGGGTTAGAGGGAGGGGGTACCTCAGGGCCAAGAGCCTCAGAGCCTCGAGAGGGGTTATAAAGGGGGGACCTCGGGGCCGAGAGCCTCGAGAGGGGAGAGGGGAGGGGGTACCTCGGGGCCGAGAGCCTTGAGGGGGAGGGGTTGGAGGGGGGAAGGGTACCTCAGGGCCGAGAGCCTCAAGAGCCTCGAGGGGAGATTAAAGGAGTACTGCAGGGCCAAGAGTCTCGAGAGCCTCGAGGGGGGCATTGGAGGGCGGGAAGGGGTACCTCGGGGCCGAGAGCCTCGAGAGACTCGGGAGTCTCGAGAGGGAGGGGGTACCTCAGGGACGAGAACCTCGAGAGCCTCGAGGGGAGGGTTGGGGGGAGGGGGTACCTCGGGGACGAGAGCCTCGAGATCCTCGAGGGGGAGGGTTGGGGGGAGGGGGTACCTCGTGGCCTAAAGCCTCGAGATCCTCGAGGGGGGTTTGGTGGGGGTACCTCAGGGCCGAGAGCCTCGAAAGGGGGGTTGGATGGGTGAGGGTGTACCTCGAGAGCCTTGATGGGGGTTGGGAAGGTGGCGAGGGGGTACCTCGGGGCCGAGAGACTCAAGAGGGGGGGTTCGGGGGAGGGGTACCTAGGGGCCAAGATCCTTGAGAGCCTCGAGGTGGGTTGGGGGAGGGGGTACCTTAGGGCTGAGAGCCTCGAGGTGGGTTGGGGAAGGGGGTACCTTAGGGCTGAGAGCCTCGAGGTAGGGAGGGTTGGGGGGGAGGAAGGGGTACCTCGGGGCCGAGAGACTCGAGAGCCTCGAGGGGGGTAGGGGGTAGGGGACGGAGGGGGTACCTCAGGGATGAGAGCTTTAAGAACCTCGAGGGGGTTGGTTGGGAGAGAGAGGGGGTACCTCAGGGACGAGATCCTCGAGAGCCTCGAGGGGGAAGGTTTGAGGGAGGGGGTACCTCGGGGTCGAGAGCCTCGAGAAAGGGGTACCTCGGGGCCTCGACAGCCTCGGGAGGAGGGAGGGGTACCATAGGGCCTTGAGATTCTCGAGGAAGGT
The DNA here is from genome assembly GCF_036512215.1 of Solanum lycopersicum. Classification (NCBI taxonomy): domain Eukaryota; kingdom Viridiplantae; phylum Streptophyta; class Magnoliopsida; order Solanales; family Solanaceae; genus Solanum; species Solanum lycopersicum. Next base: position 62,353,627 of record NC_090808.1, read on the forward strand.
TGGGGGTACCTCGGGGCTAAGAGCCTCGAGCGCCTTAAGAGAGGGGGAGGGTGGGTTGGGGTACCTCGGGGTCGCGAGCCTCGAAGGAGGGGAGGGGGTTGGGGGTACCTCAGGGCCGAGAGCCTCGAGGAAGGGTACGTCGGGGTGACAGCCTCGAGAGAAGGGGTACCTCGGGGTCGAGAGCCTCGAGAGGAGGGGTACATAAGGGCCGAGAACCTCGAGAGCCTCGATGGAGGGGGGTTAGTTAGGGGGTACCTCGAGGGCGAGAGCCTCGAGAGGGGGGATACATCGGGCCAAAAGCCTCGAGGGAAGGGGTACCTATGGGGCGAAAGCCTCAAGAGCCTCGAGGGAGGGAGGGTACCTCTGGGTCGAGAGCCTCGAGAGCTTCGAATGAGGGGGAGTACCTCGGGATTGAGAGCTACTAGGGAAGGGGGTTGTGGGTACCTCGAGGCCGAAAGCGTCGAGGGAGGGATTGGGGAGTTGTTGGGGGGTTCCTCCTAGCCGAGAGCCTCAAGAGGGGGTTGAGGGGTACCTCGCGGCCGACAGACTCGAGAGCCTCGAGGGGGGACTGGAGGAGGGGGTACCTTTAAGGCTAGAGCCTCGATGGGGAGGGGTTGGGGAGGGGGTACCTCGGGGCCAAGAGCCTCGAGGGGGAGGGTGACTCAGGGTCGATAGCCTCGGGAGCCTCAAGGGGGGGTACCTCAGGGACGAGAGCCTCGATATTCTCAAGGGGGGAGGGGTTAAGGGGTACCTCAGGGCCGAGAGCATCGAGGGGGTTGGGGGGTTACCTCGGGGTCGAGAGCCTCTAGGTTGGGGGGTATCTTGGGGCCTAGAGCCTCGATGGGGGTTTGAAGGGGGGTACCTTGGGGCCGAGAGCCTCGAGAGACTTTATGAGGAGGTACCTTGGGGCCGAGAGCCTTGAAATCCTCGAGAGGGAAGGGGTTGGGGGGTACCTCGGGGCCAAGAGCCTCGAGCAGGGGGTTGGAGGGTTATCTTGGGGCCGAAAGCTTCGAGAACCTCTTGGTTGGGAGAGGGGGTACCTCGGTGCCAAGAGCCTCGAGGGGGGGTTGTTACCTCGGGCCGAGAGCCTCGAGGGGGGATTGGTACCTCGGGGACGAGAGCCTCGAGGAGTGGGGTTGGGGGTACCTCGGGGACGAGAGCCTCGAGGAGGGGGGTTGGGGGGTACCTCGGGGCCGAAAGCCTCGAGGGGGGTTGGGGGGTTATCTCAGGGCCGAGAGCCTCGAGGGAAGAGGGGGGTTATTGGGGGGGTTCCTCGGGGTCGAGAGCCTCGGGGAGGGGGCGAGAGGTACCTCGGGGCGGAGAGCCTCGAGGGAGGGGGAGTTTGAGGGGTACCTCGAGGCCGAGAGCCTCGAGAAGGGGGTTAGGGGAGGGGGGTTGGGGGGTACCTCGGGGCCGAGAGCCTCGAGGAGGGGTTAGAGGGGGTGTACCTCGGGGCCTCGAGATCCTTGAGGGGGGGTACCTCTTGGCCTAGAGCCTCGATGGAGGGGGAGGAGAGGGGGTACCTCGGGACCGATAGCCTCGAGGGAGGGGGCTTTGGTATGGGTTCCTCGGGGTCGTGAGCCTCAAGGGGGAGGTAATTCAGTGCCGAGAGCCTCAAGGGGGGGTACCTCAGGGTCGAGAGCCTCGAGGGAAGGGGGTACCTCGGGGCTGAGAGCCTCGAGGGAGAGGGGTACCTCGAGGCCAAGAGCTTCGAGGGAGGGGGTACCTCTGGGCCGAGAGCCTCGAGGGAGAGGTTGGGTTGGTGTGGGGGGGTACCTCGGGGCCGAGAGACTCGAGGGAGGGAACCTCGGGGCCGAGATCCTCGAGTGGGGAACCTCGGGGCCAAGAGTCTCGAGGGAGGGGGGTACCTCGGGGCCGAGAGCCTCGAGGGAGGGAGGATGCCTCGAGGCCGAGAGCCTTGAGATCTTTGAGGGAAGGGGGTACCTCTAGGCCGAGAGCCTCGATGGGGAAGGGTTAGGGGGTACCTCGGGGCCGAGAGCCTCGATAGCCTCGAGGGGGGGTACCTTAGGGCCGAAAGCCTCAAGGGGGGGTACCTCGAGGCCAAGAGTCGCGAGGGGGGTTACCTCTGGGCTGAGAGCCTCGAAGGGGGAAGCGTATCTCGAGGACCTCGAGGGGGGGTTGGGGGGTACCTCGGGGCCGAGAGCCTCGAGAGCCTTAAGGAATGTGGGGGGAGGGGGGGTAAGGGGGTACCTCGTGGCCGAGATCCTCGAGGGGAGGTGAGGGGGGTACCTCTAGAGTGGGGGGGTTGGGGGTCACCTCGGGGCCGAGAGCCTCGAGGGGGTACCTCGAGGCTGAGAGCCTCGAGGAAGGGGGGTACCTCGGGGCCGAGAGCCTCGAGGGGGGGTTGGGGGGTTTGGGTTCATAGGGTGTACCTTAGGGCCGAGAGCCTCGAGGGGGGGTTGGGAGGGAGGGGTAGGTGGAGCCTCGAAGCATCAAGGGGGGTAGAGAGCCTCAAGAGGGGCCGAGAGCCTCAAGGGGGGCCAAGAGCCTCAAGAGGGGGGCTGGGGGGAAGGGGCCTCGAGAGCCTCGGAGCCTCAAGAGCCTCGAGAGCCCCGAGAGCCTTATGGGGGGGCGAGAGCCTCAAGAGGGGGCCGAGAGCCTTGTGGAGGGGAGTTAAGGGGGGGGGTAACTCGGGGCTGAGAGCCTCTAGGAGGGGGGTAACTCGGGGCCGAAAGTCATGACATTTTTTACTGACGAATATATAATTAATAATTTTTAATTTTTTAATAAGTTAAATTTTTAAAAAAATGTGAATTTTCTTTTTTAAAAGAAAATGAAATTTGTGGGGTTCAATTTTAAAAAAAAACACAAATAATCTTTTTATTTTGCGTTTTTCCCAAATGTTTTCTTCCCTATTAAAACGCTTCTTATGTCTTTCTTCTTCTACATTGGTCATTCTTCCTTCAAGGTCATCTCTTATTTCACTAACCATTCATTAATCCACAGAACCCAACACCTAATTCATATTATTGAATGTAAATTTCTTTAATTTTAAGAGACCCATGCAAAAAACGTAGGTCTATCAACTTTCTTATACAATCTTCATTTTTCATTTGAGTTGTTAAGAAAAAAATATTTTGAGAAAATATCATTGTCAGATGACAGATTTGTACGAGAAGGTTCGAAAAAGAAAAAAAGGTATGTTTTTTTTAAAAAAATAATAAATGTTGAATAAGAAACGACAATTGAAGGCCGAAAATGATCGGGAGAAAAAAAAGAAATCAATGAAGGCTGAAAATGGTGAAAATCAAAAAAGAAATGAAACAGTGGGAGAAGGTGGGGAAATTTTGAATTTAAAATGCATTTCAAATTAATTGATTAGTGTAATGAATTTTTAAAAATATTTAGAAAAAAAGTGTAAATAAGCAAAAAAAAAAGATTAAAAATTAATGATGCGGTACTGACATGGCTGTGGCGTCGTGCTTACGTGGTAATGATATGGCAGATGAAAGTGGTATTCTACTCTTAGTGTTGTATTTAATTCACTTCAAAGATGTTAAGGGGATATTTGATTGCACATGTAGTTTAAGTGTTAAAGTAAATTCCTAAATTTGATGTAATTTCTCCAATTTAAAACTATGCACAAACAATGTTAAAGTAAATTCCTAAATTTGATGTATTTTCTCCAATTTAAAAATATGCACAAACAAAGTTGTAATGTATTTGATAAAGGTGAGTGATGTATCACAATATTGAGAGAGAAGGAAAAAGGAGACTCTTTTGTAATCAATTCAAATGAGAGAAATTTTTAAGGATTCAATTATAAAAGCCCTGTAATTATATATTTTTTTCTTTTTTTAAACTAAATTACTAACTGCAATATTGTTGGACTATATTATTATTAATTAGCACAATTTAAAAATATTTTAATATATATACTTTCTTTTTTTTTATACTAAATCATCTTAATATAATCACTACTGAGTATTTAACACTAAAAGACATTTTATTTTTTATTAAATAGAAAAGTGAGTCTGAATTATATGAACTCTTAATTCATTATCATACAACTTTTTAGATTGGATTGATATTTCGATTGACGAGAGGTACAAAGTCGATCATATAAAAAGATAATGAATTTTTTTAGTAAATAATAGATTTTCAAAGAGCTAACATGACTGAGGAGTAGTGCCACTTCTATGAAAATGTAACAAATTTCTAAAGCACTCATCAATATCAGGATAGAACTATAATCTCTTGGAACAAAATCACAATAACAACAAAAATTGTGTGAGTAATGTGATGAAATAAAACTCTGAGCTTAAGAGATAATTCTTGGTTTATAGAAATTTTAAACTTTATCCATTGTTCTCCGAGTTTAATCTCATTTCATTTTATTGAGTTGAGATTGATTATCCTTGTTAATTGATGATTTGGTTTATATGTTTAAAATATATCCTTCCCGTTTACTCAGAAATTTTGCACAGAGAGAATTAACATCTTGGATGAGATTTAGGTACAAAAAGGCAGGAGCTTTATTCGTTACATTATTTGCTCCTAAATACAAGTCGCTCTTGCTTCATCTTTGCCTAAAAACAAAGACTAGAAACTTGTACTACTAGGCGATAGCCAAGGTGGGATTATTACACATTAAAGCCATTTTAGAATGACCTTCTCTGGGGAGATAGCAGGAAGCTTTCTCCTCCTCTGTTCATTTTCAAACGTTGTGCTTCATTTGGCGATATCTGGTACGCGTTTGTGAGGACCTCAATTGGCATTGCTCTAATCACTGATGTGTAACCTGCAAGTTGGCTGTTCATTGGTTGACTGCTTGTCCTAAACACCGCGAATTCAAATCCATTTTGCCCTGCTTTCACTGTTGAGGCATAGTACTGAGGGACTACAAACATTTCTCCTTGATTTACCCTGTCATTCATCACTTGTTGCCCGGTGTGGTCTACTACCTGCACTTGTGCATCTCCTCTTTGCACGTAGATCACGCTGTGTCCATTCACTGACCAGTGAGGGCTCATCAGTGCGTTCTGCAATCCACCAATTTTAATCATTTCCAAGTCAATAGTACTAGAAGAATTATTTTTTTTTTATTTTTGATCAATTTAGAAATAACACTGACTGAATTACCGGATATAGGGTTCCTTTAGAGGCACTCATGTCCATGTCTCTAAGGATGGGAAAATTTTGGCTATTAACATGCTTAATTTTGCCAGCTTGCCTTGAGTAGATATCAGCTCGTCTTTGAGTATCCATGTTGGTGCGGATTTTCATTGTGCAAATGTTTTCTTCCAAGCCATTTCCAGTTACTTCTGCCCACCATCGCTGTCCTCGTTGTGATCGCCCTTCGAATTCCTCTTCTTCTTCATCAGCCCTAATCATGCTCATTCCTTCCCTGACATTAACAATTAGTCCACGTTCGTTCTGTTCTTCTTGCATCCTCCTAACAATCTCTACGGGGATGTTGAAGGCCTCTGCCATCAGTTCTGTGTTAAAAGCACGGAAAATGTTCTGGAACTTCTGTGTGCTTTGCTTTCCTACACCAATTTGCCTTCCACTAGTTTCTTGTACTCCACCGGCCAAGTAGAATGCCTAAAATCCACACAAATAGTACAGTCGACCAATAAGTACATCGAGTTATGAAAGAATACGAAGTTAACATGAGTACATTGATTTGTGTAGGTTAACTAGCAAGATCTAGTTACCAATTGCCTGTAATTTCTTTTTAAGTATAATCGTTATGAAATTGCATGCATAAAAATTTCATCAGATTACCAAAAGAAGTGGTAATTTAACTTTTTCATCTGACGTATTTAAAGATCAAGTAGGATTTGGTATACATTCTATATATCTTTAATAGGAATAGAATTTACCCTGAAGTTCTGATCAAGCTGGTTGGACCGATGGTTGAGATCGTTAATGGAGACGGCTACTAGCTCTTCCTCACCGTCGTTGTAGCACCAATGAGCAGCACCAGCTGGAATTGCCACAACGTCGCCTTGGCGAATGCGGTGGACCTTCTGGTGCTGGTCGTTTCCGCGGCGTTCACCCCTCTCTTCACCTGCCATTCGGCCAGCCTGGAAGGTCTGAGACTGGAAAGTCTCGGCACAACCAGGGTTAATCACACTAATCAATCCCCTGCCTTGCTCGATATAAACCAAGCGAGGCATGGGATGAAAATTAGGCAAAGAGAGAGAATTTTGACGAATAACATTCCTCATAGGAGCAACTCCAACACACTGGAATTGCTCCTCATTCTCATCCCACACCTCAGTGTACCCGCCCTCTGACTCAATGCGCTGAGAGGGCTGGCTTCCAGTAAGCCTCTGTAAGCGGCATTGTTGAGCTTGAGTCAGAGGAATGCTTCTCTGACCGTGCTGACCCTGCTGAAACGGATATTGTCTATATGCATTTGCTGCAGATAAGAGAAAAGCAGAGAAGAGTAAAGCTAACAAGACCCTAGTAGAGACCGCCATGGCTAAGGAGTTTTTATTGTTTATTACTAATTGATTATATAATATAAAAAATACAAAGATGAGATGAGATTTGGAGAAACAGAGGCCTCTGTTTTTATAGTGTTTGAGAGGAACAAGCATGATTGCCGTGTGGCATTAACCTGTTTTCTTCTGCATGGTGAAACTGTTTTTTTCTGCATGGTGAACATAAATGACACCTTGCAATGGCTGTTTAAAGGAATCAAAGATGTGTTGGTTTAATTTGCATGAAACTATACGTGTTGAAGTGTTGAGCTGGTTTGCTTACACCTTCAGTCTTTGCATATACCACTTGTCTAAGCTCTTCTGTTTTTGATTAATTCATTGTTTTCTGATACTAGCACTCAGGCTGTTTGAGTTCAAAATACTGGGGGAAGCAGTAATATTTGGGTTGGGCTCCAATGGATCCATAAATAAGCATACAAATTTGGGCCTCAAATTATTGTTGAATAGGAGTATTTCTTTTAGATATTTCATGTTCAAATTGGATATGTATGTTTTTTTGGTATATTCTCAAATGTAGGTTACGTAGATAAGTTATCCATATTAATTAGATCAATCTCGATAAGTTGTAAAACACTAGGTATATTTCAACTGAGGTTGATCTTAACATCAAGTATATTCCAATGAGGTTGGAGTGCGTAATTAAAAGAGATGACACATTTTATAGGATTAATTTAATCATCTAGTACATCTTTGAAAACATGCCTAGAGTTTACCATTTGATAAATATTCGGATTGAAAGTGTAATAGGAATATTTTACCATATGCATTGAGGTGCTCAATAGGAGCAAGTCATTGTTCAAGTGTCTAATTGAAATTTACCGACAAGTTTAAGAGTTTATGAATGTTTTAAGTTTGTTTCAAACAACTTATAGGTTTCCTGTCCAAATTCGCTATTAAAGTTTTAAAATTTAACGGTCAATGTCTGAATTATGGTACATATATTGTTAGTAGCCTCATCGGGGCCAATAGTCCTTCTCTTTTCTCTCTCACACTTTTTTCTTTGTGTTAATAGTTAAGAATCTTCTTAAACTTAACACACTTTATTAGAGATGAAACTAATCAGGACTGAATATTAGCTTAATTTTGTATAATTCAATCGTATACTTAATAAATGCAAGTTGATCAATTCGCTCTTAAAAAAATAGACTAAGAAGCTTCGAAAATTGAAAAATATAGGAATTGATTTGTTTTGTATAAATGGGGCCTTGAGGTCGTCTTTTTTTTTTTCCTACTAAGCAAATCACACCTAATCATCCTGGTATATCTTGAATTAAGTCCAAACAAAAACTTATAAAGCACGGTCACTTTTTTAACATAACAATGGAAATGTTACTAAAAGTGAAAGTAATATTCTGTCCGTTTAACAATAGTTGTTTATTATACCAAAAATAGTTGTTCAATATATTTGTACACATTAAAAAACAAAGAGATAATTAATCTTTTGTGTCTATTTTATCATTGTTAAGTTGCTATTAAATATTAACCCTTTTGTCCCTAATTACTTGTCTACTTTTAAAGTGACACACTTATTAAGAAAATAATTTATTAACATAGTTAGTTTATCATCTTATCCCTATTAATTATGAAGTGGATAGATTAAAACTTTAAGATTTTCATGAAATTTTATCTTTTCAAAGTAATTAATTGAGGGTTTTATTCTTTTCTTGATTTGTCAAAATGGACAAATAATTAAAGACAACTACTAAAAGAAAAATGGACAAATAATTAAAGATTAGAGGAAGTATTTATCATCTACCACATTTTTCAGAGCATTAAATTTAATAAAATCAAAAAATAATATAATATATTACCCCATTATTCATTATTTCTCAAAGGAATTTGTAAAGTTAATAGCGAAAAACTGTTTTCGAACATTTGTAATTGACTTATGATCAGTGGTCACGACATCACTTTTTAGTGCAGAATTTGAAAAAATAAAATAGTGTCCCACTAGTAGATTCTTCAAGTAACTTATGCCTGATGACATTGATTCAACTTGATCTCTTAGCAGCCAAGCATCTTGCTAGTTGCCTCAGGATAAAGGCAAAGGCATAAAATAAAAATAGAAAATAGATGGTGTAGGGAAGAGAGGTCCACTCACGGAACCAACATACAGAAAACAATCACACATATACCAGGCACGCGAGCAAATCAATATAGAACTTGTATCAGACATGATATTTGAGTCAATTAATAGATATCTCGTATCATGTGTGATATATAAGTCAACGATATATATATCAAATATTAATATCGAGTCAATTAAGAGATATCATATACAAGGCATGGTACAGAGCCAATTGATAATATGAATACAAAATAAACAGTCAGAAGATGTAGAAATGGATCAATCTTGGAAAAGTTGGAAAAAAGAAATGTAGATACGAATTTCCTATATCCACACACGGTTAGAATCATTGCCTAAATCTCCCACTTTTGGGGCAATTGAGACTAAACAATAGCAATTCGAAAGTGATATATGTTAATGAATTTAAAAAGTTCAGTATTGGTGATTAATGAGATATCTCCTTATAAAGTTTGGTCAATTCTTTTGTCTTTAAGTTAATTTTTGAGATATGAGTTATTGACTGTGAAAGTAGTTTGAAACAATATTATTATTGTCTACTTAAGTACAAAATCATATGTATATATTTGTATATATAGATAGTTAGATACATAAGTGAAATTTATGCCTCCACCACTGTCTACTAGACCAAGTTATATGCATGTGTGATAGTCATTGAGACGAAGAACTCGCTTTCGTAAAAATATATCAAGTGGGTATTCCTTTTTAATAAGGGAAAAGAGTCTGAAAAATATTTCAACTTTAGTCAAAATTGTTGTTACGATACCAAACTTTATGAAGAACCTTTTACCCTTGCACTATTTAATAGTATATTTTAAAGATATATATTGTCCACGTGGTTACATTACTAGTTAAAGTTATGCAATATTTTTTATGTCTATGTGGGCACATATATACCTTTAAGATACACTATTAAATAGTGTAAGAGATAAAAGGTCATTTCCAAAGTTTGATATCATTACAGTAATTTCGATCAAAATTTAAATATATTTCAAATTTTTTTTCTTTTTAATAATTAAAAAACTTTAGATCCGACTCTAATCTTACCCTCAAAGAAAAGAATAAAAGAGTTATACAAGATGTCTTTACAGCCTGGAGCATCTATGAAGCAAAACTGTTTTTAAGAAATAGAAAACAAAATGGACATAAGTCTGCTGAAAAGAAACGCATTCTTTAAACTACCTAATTTTTGTCCTCTTTTTGCACTAAACTATAGCGTAAAATTTAAGCCAGTGAATTTATATTATTACACCAATGACTATAACTACTAGTCTACTACTACTAGTACTATTTATATATCTTATATCTCAGCCTTTTGTTATATTTCTCCCCTTATTCATAACTGAATTTGCATTGTTTCAAATTCAATCACCATGTATTGCTTAAACTTGCGTAGAGTACTCCTTCCAACTCAAAAAATGTGGAAGTTTTTTTCCACCAAATTACAAATCAATTTCCACAAAGTACTCAATAGATCCAAAGTCATTAAGAAAGCCAAGAATCCAAATCCTTTATGCATCAAGAAACTAGCCCCGTCTCTTGTCTTTCGAGTTCAATTCAAAACTAAACGTTCAAACAATAAGTTCAAATACAAGTCGAAATTCAGACCTACTCTGAAATTTCACAAGAAATCAGCACCAGTATATATAGATCAACTTTTCATTGAGAATATATCTGATTCTGTGGTGAAGAACAACTTTGGCCAAACTAGTATGATTACGACAAAGAAGAAGGAGCATAAACAAGTTTGCATAACGGAAACCGAACAAGGTGAGATAATCCATGAAGGGGAAAGTAGTAGTAGTAGTAGTAGTGTAACGAATGATGAGATGTGGGAATCGTTGACATTGGCATCTCCACAATTGCATTGTATTAATGAAAGAGCAGAAGAGTTCATAGCTAAATTTCGTGCAGACATGCTGCGTCAAGAGAATATGTTGATCCAGCGATTGTAGTATGGGTTTTTTGTTGTTTTTTTTTCTTTTTCTTTTTTTTTTGTAGTTTTTGTCAGCATTGAATAAAATTTGTCCACTATATACAAATCTAGTTTTTTCTTTTATACATTTGAGTGCAGACAAATTAAAAATTAGCCTAAATACAACTCAGCTAAGTCATTTAAATGTTGTGGCTTGTTCTTTTTTATTTATCCGGTTCAGTCTATTGAAAAATGGGCTAAGTTATAGCTCAAAATGATCAATGACAAAGTTTTATCAAAATATTTTTAGGTACTTTAAAAAATTTAAAAGTACGAAACAAAGAAACAAAAACTTAATAATTAGAATTGGAATGGATAAGTCATAATCTCATTTTAAGCTCGATTCGTTTCAGTTTTCAAACCCAAATAACTTTTAAACAAGCCAATAACCCACCTGTTTTAATCTACTCAATTTCAGCTCCAACTTACCCATTTGACATCAGTAAACTTATGAGTAATCAAGAGCAAACAAAAAAATTAAATGGCCTAAACTACTTGCTTTAGTGATCACCAAAATAAGCAAGAGATGAATGAAATATTTGTGTTGGAAATTTGGCGAGGTGTAGCCCCTTTCGATGTACGATACTCTCTTGAACGCGAGTGGAGGGAAAATATTACATACATCCTTCATGTTTAAGGATGAATTGATCATTGATCCACTCATTTCACAATGTACATAACCCAAAAAAAATCAATTTTGATCGTTGAATGGAACAACAGAATTTTTTATTCAATGAGCCAATGCATTAGTAATCTGTCACATTCACAAAGCTGAAGACACACAAACGCTGAAAGAAGGCAAACAGTAATACAGAACCAGAGAAAGAACTTCAAACAAACAGGCTTTGCCTGAATTACAACCACAAACCGGTGAATACAGCACATTACACGTACATAGATGCTTCCCAATTCTTAGGTATCTTATTGTACATATGTTCTTAAAGAGTGTGTCATGCAGTTGTATACAACTTTAAGGTACTAAATCAAAGAAGAAATAGATCTCAAGCAATCCCAACACAGACTCTTCATCACAATACAATTTTCGACAAAGAAAATATCATACCCAATTTCACCTAAGACTGGCACATGGTCCCAACTGATGTTTTCCCTAAGAGGTGAACAATTTGGCCATATCTACGATTCAGTGAAGGAAGTCCTTCATTGGATCATCTTGGTGAACCCGCTTCATCCTATATGCCTCCATTTCTTCAGGTGTAACCTGTACAGATAAATGTTGTTAGAAAGACCATGAAGAAGAAGACAACCACCATCAGAAAGACAAAATGGAGACATAGATGTACCTCATCATTATATTTAACATTATATTTCCTCTTCCGTTCATCTTTCTCTTCTCGTCTCCTCTCCTCTTCCTGTTCAAAAAGCAAAATAAATTTGATCAGAACATCAGAAAAACAGAAGCTATAGAGACAACTGAGAATCGACATAGCTGTCAAAAGAACGGATCCAGTCAGGTTATCAGTGTTCCCAACCCCAACCTCTGGCAGTCCCCTATGAAACATCTCTCCCCACCTCCTCTAAGCGTCTCTCTCCTTTTTTCTTTGGTGGTGGTGTTGGATATCTCCACGCATCAACCCCCAAAACTCTACCCTCACCAACTATTCCCTCCTAAAAAATAAATTACTTGAAGCAGGAAATACACTGACAAAATTCATATTAGCATGAAGTTCAAAAACGGAGGTAGCACCATGCATAGGTTTATATGCATACCTTCTTTATAGCTTCAGTGAGCTTTTTCTGGTCTAGTATCAGATCTTCCGGTACTTCAGTCCCCCAAGTAGCTTGCCTCTTCTCCTCGACAGGCACATGTGTATCTGGATCAGATATTGAGAAAAAGAAAAACAATGTTATCAATTACTGAAGAAACAGTTGCCAAAAATGTGCTTTGATTGTGCTTGATATGGTCTTCAATGAAACAATCCTCTCAGCAGCTCTGCTGGCCAACTCTTACATTAAATAAGATGAAGTTTAAACTGACTGCTAATTCAAGCAGAAACCAAGGAGCTATCCACTAAAAATTCAAAGCTAAGTAGATGGTCTCGAAATGTAGACGTTATGTTTGTAATCACTAAAACCCTAGAGTTCATGCTTACCACTTCAACAGAAAGCTAAAAAAGGTCCAAAGGTCCATATGCTCTATCCTGATCATGAATATGTTTACCGATAAACTGATCCATCATTCTTCTTCTAAACACCAAAAGGATCATTTTTCTTCTAAATCCAAGAAAACCTTACCATCACCAAATCCAAGACATTCTAGTTCTACGCTACATATCTCTAGCATAGAACCTCATGTAATGGAGCTAGCAAATTCTCCTTTGTACTTACTATCATCTGTACTCATTGCATTTTCTTGATGCACCTATAAAATCTATTACTTCATTTTTTTCAAAAAAAGAGACAATTCTAGTTCTATAGGGCGTGCAAACAATGGAAATTACTTATTTGATCCGTAAAACAATGACAGGTACTGACAAAACCACTAATGCAAGAGTTGAAGTACAACTTCCAACAACATGTACGGAAAACAATTACTTTCTGACTACTCAGCAGAAGGTTGTGAGCTTAAAATTAGCAGGTATAAGATCTTAAAGCAAACTACATTGAATTATGACAGTAAGATTGTTATGGAAGCGGTGTATGATAATTTCGAGACATGTCAGCAGTTTCAATATACCTTCAGCAGCCTCCTTACGAGCAATGTTGGCTTTCATAAGACCAGCAGAGGCTTCTGCTGCTTCAATTCCAGCAGCACCAGTACAATAGCTATTTCTGATTGTTTGTTTGCAGCACTTATAACCCCATTGGTGATCTTTCCACCATGAACCCCAAACAGTGGTGTGGTTATTGATGTAAACATCCTCTTCATATTTGCTTCTAGGAAGTGACATCTCCTGCAGATACCAAGTTACTGAATTAGGCAATAGAAACAAACAAGTATGACGGAAATATTTGACTGCACACTCCCTTCCATCTATTCGAATACAAATAATTCTTCGTCATTTATGCACAAAAGAAAACATAGAACTTGACAAATAGACTGAACAAGCTAAGAACTCCGAACCCCGTTCCATAAGTAGGAACAACTATCATCTCTCTCAGACAATAAATGGCACATCAAAAAATATTGCCTTCAATAAATCCAAGTTAATTGTTTATCCTTATGTAAAAGGAAAATTGAGACCTTAAGGGGTCATTTGGTGTGATGGATAAAGAAAATAATCTCGGGATAAGTTTTTAGTACCCCTAAATTCATTATTTGATAACGAAGTGTTGGAAAAACTATCCCAGGATCAATAATTATGACTGGGATAAGTTATCACTACTTGTGGGTGAAACAATAATCACGGAATAACGTATCCCAGGTAAAGATGTTAAATAACAGAAGTACCCCTTAAACCCTCTTTTATAAACAAACTTATTCTTAAGAGGGCATTTTTGTAACCAAACAACTTATTCTAAAAAATTATGCCAAGCATATTTGACAAACCAAACAACCAATAAAAATTAAATCTCATCATAACTTATAAGATAATTAGTCCCCACATAACTTGTCTTCAAACCAAACGACACCTAACAGACTTAATTTTACCATTATGTTAGTAGTCAAAAACACCACTTCAACCTAGTGTACATGTTTTTTTTTAAATCTTCGCTTGAAAACTCCTCTCTCTCTCTCTCTCTCTCTCTCTTTTCTTCCCCATTCCAGTCAGTGGTGGAGCTTAGTTCTAGACCATACAAGCTAAATACAAAAGAATCTAGTTTTAGAATTTTTCTTTTACAGTATATATATATAAACCTTCATGCTATCCCTCTTCCATTCACTTCATTTCTAGTCTTCCCTTTCAATTCGACAGTTACACACCTTCAGAGGGAAGTGGTGATGATGGTCAGTGAATGAGTAAACTATGTCCAGTAGAGCAGCATGACGTAGAGAATCCATTCAGCCAACCCCAACTAGTTCAAAATTTAGGCGTCATTTTTGTTGTGATTATTACAGACAACTGAAAAGCAGCTTTAAAATTTGATTTACCACTATATACATCAGGGGCAGCAGCAACTGAATAGATGTCTATTTAGGACATGATTTTGAAAGAGGTTAATTTTATATTCTTATGACATACTATCTTGATCCAGCCTTTGAATGGTAGTAGTCCACTACTGTCACCAAAAATACATGTATAATCTACACCGTCCCTCCCAGAAAGATTGACGAGGTTCGACGAGGATCAACCAATCTATCTTTTGGTTCAAACTTACATCAAAGAAAATATTGTAATTTATATGTTCAAAAACAACAGAAACAAACTCTAATTACAAGTTAAGATATTATTAATATGTATATACATAATTAGAAATATTCGAAAAACCTCATTCAGATAAGGGAAGTTTTGAATCCCCAATTAGTTACGCTGCCCTAGAAGAGGCAATGGGAGAATATTTTGTATTTTTCTTTCTTTCCGAATTCCAACTCCCTTCGGTGAAACATTTGTTTTTAGATGAACACACGTTCCTTTCCTTAAAAATCAAAGGAATGATATAGCATCAACAAAAGATCTTAAATTACAGTAGAGCAGTTAAAAGTATTAAGATTGCAATTATATTTTGGATATATTGGCTAACTTCAAAGACGGAGATGCTTCATGCTAGACTTGAATCATGATATAGCCTGATCAATATATACAGAGGTTATTGCTTCACTGAAATAGATCCTCGAAAAGAATCAGTGTTCTATGCAAATATTTTGAAGTACCTAGTCTCCCCCATAGAATTGCTCCAAGGGATGAGAAAGTACAGACAACTATAACTTTAACCATCCATGACACTCAATTTAATACAAAACTATAACTATGCCTCAATCCCAAGCAAGTTAGGTTGGTTATATAACTAATCCAACACCGGCACAAACAAATATTTAGACAACATACTCAAGAATTTTTCACTTTCTTTTTTGAGACAAAAAGTGTGTTTATCTATTTAACAAATAATGATTAAAAAAAATAGAAATATATCAACAGATATTACCCCCCCCCCCCCCCGCAAACCCCCCAAGAAAAACCTAAACTTGAATAGTACTCCAATCAATTTTAGGCAGCTATTAAGTAAACAGTTACCTGTCCCTTCACAATCCTACCAGCACGATCATATTCAACCTCTTTCTCACTTTGACCCAGTAGGAGTTCTCTTGGAAGTGTGTCCTCACTAGCTGCATTGCCATACTTCTCCATGACATCATCCTTAGTTTGCACCTTCAATTTCTCCTTGTTAATCTTAAAATTTTTGTAGAGCAATTCTGCCTGGGATGGAGCTGCTTGCATATGAACATCATGACCCTTATCAAAAGCCTCCCAGGCATGAATATTAAGCTGCTTGAACTCCAATGCTTGACCACTAACTCTGTTTTGGTTATCGCCCTAAACAGAAAAACGACCAATGAGTTAATAAACATAAATATAACAAAAGATAGAGAGAGAGTAAAATCCCATTTTTGATTAGGAGCACTTACAGCATAGAACTTTTCGTTCGGGTCCATATCAGGAAGAGGATCTTCACGCATGGACCGTGTTTTGGGATCATAGTGTGCTGAATTTACATCAAGATTGAGAAGATATTTAGCCGTATCCTCCCGAATACGCAGGTTCCTGGTCATGAAAGATGCATCAATAGAGCATAGCATTCAACCACAATATTCGAAAAATTCCAACAACCTAACCACCATAATGACCCAGAAAAGATATTAAGAAAAACTTACCTAACAGTCCCTGTGCTACCACCACCAGTGGTCCGCACACGCTTCTCAACTTTGGCAAAATCCATTTGCTTGCTTTCATCAACCTTCGCTTCGTCTACCTTCAAAGCATCCTCACAATCCTCATTGTCACTATCACCTCCTTCTTTGTCATCCTTGTTATTTTTTTCTTCCAATTTTTTAAGTTGTTGCTCTTTGAGGTATTTCCTTCTTGCTTCATCCCTTGCTTCATATCGTTCAATGACGTGGGCATAAGAAGCAGCATCATAACCATTCCAACGATCCCTTTTACCATCATAGTCCAGCTCAAACTGCTCTATCTTCTCATCAGGAGCAATGTGTTTCCCTGTCCATTTTGCTCCCAGTTTGCGTGGCCTTTCCATACATGACCTAGTGTCATGGGACATTGCTCCACAGCTGCACAAAAAACAAATGTACATTCATCTTTCAGGATTCCTTGAATAACCTTCATGAAAATGGCTAATCACTTGAACCAAGGCATCTAATGAAATCCATATGGAACTTATAAGAAAATGGCTTATCACATGAACCAAGACATTTAAGGAAGGCAGCAAGCATACAAGTTCAAAATTTAAATTTCCAAAGTAAAATGTCTTCATAGTTGGATTTCTTTTGAACTCCAAAGCAAGCAAGATGAGCTACTAAGTGCCAATGAATGACAAATGAAATTAAGCATATGCCACAGACAGAAACACACAAACTTAAACACCCAAAGAAGCAAGGAAACACACATACTTTTCACATGCACCCTTCCTATACTTGTCAGCCTGATATATCTTCGCACCTCTGTCATACCATGATTTTGTGTAATTAGGGTCTGATTTCCAGTTCCTTTGATGTTTCAAACTCTGCAAACACCGAAACAATTGAAAAAGGTCAAATTTTGAGCATGAAAACCATAAAGCCCCAAAATAAAGAAGAGATACATACTGGTCTTTCTGCATTAAGGTACCAAGGAGCGGAAGACATATACTGAGGAATATGAGGATTAATCTCTTTTCCATCTTCGTCCAACTCAGCCGGAGCAAGACCAGCCTTTCTTGCTTCTTCCAATTCCAACTGTTTCCTGTGATCCTCCCTAGATTTAAATGCACCTGAAATTCCAAACATTTATAAAAATAACGAATGAATCGAACACAAAATTACAAGCTAGGTCTAAAATAACTGCACACCTGATGCGGTAGCCATAATTACTTCTGTAAACCAAAAAATATTTGGATTGACGAAACCCTAGAAATATAATACTCTCCGGCCGGCAATTAGAATTCGAGTCGGAAATACATTTATACTTTTGGGCAGATGGCGGTTCTACGGCTACCGTCTGGTTTAGTTGGTGGAGGCGGTGTGGACCGACCCGGCCCGTTTTGCTGGGCCTGTAGTTGAACGCTGGAATTGAAAAAAATGGCACTTTCTTTTTTTTAAACTTCCACAAATAGCCACTATGATAAATTTAATTATTCTTTATAGGTCATAACTATAGTTTACACATTTACGGATGTAGCTATAGTTTAAACTATCTCATTGTATAATTCATAAATTTATATAATTCGAAGGTTTGTATAATTTACAGATATATTTATATGATTCAATTATTTTTGCATACATTCAAAATAGCGAATTTATACAATTATAAACATCAGAATTCAGAAGACAAAGTATATATTCAAATTATATTATTCAACTTTCGACTTATAAAAATGTTATACAAATTATATTACACAACATTTTAAATTATATAAACGTGAGAATTATACAAAATTAAAAGGCTGAATCGCGTGATTAGATAAAGATAGGTCGTGATATATATATATATATATATATATATATATATATATATATATATTAAATCGATAATTTAATGTATTTCAATATATTTAGTATTTCGACTAAATATGTTTAAATTTCTTTACATGTCTCTTATTTACATTGTAATTTAACTATAGTAATCGTAAACATTTGATTACACATACTTATTCTCGTTAATTTATTTATCAACTACATAAAAATAACAGGAAGGTATCCAAAAATACTTATTTGCTGACTACATTTTATATACAGCTGATTGTAGAAAAATATGATTTTTCAATATTAACCCCATCTCTTTTTGAATCTTAACACTATATACTTTTTGCACTTCTATCAGGGCATCTATGCTAATCTTCCTCACATGCATATAATAACATTTTAATATTATTTCTCACATTTTATTTATTACGAAAATCATTTTTTATTTAGTTTCTAATCTTGTTTCTTTGCTATATTTGTATATTTATATTTTCACTTTTGTTTTCATCTTCTGATCAATACTCTCTCATACAATATCGTTGGTATAGAATCATTCTATAAAACTTATCGTTAAGTTTCAATTACACTTTCTCATCAAATAAGACATTATATGTACAATTCTCCATTTCACACACACTGCTTTAATTCAATATATGACCTTATCATCAATTTTTGTTGGATTGTTCATACTTGAAGTTTCCTTGCTTTGACACCGTCACTTTTACATCTGTCTCAAACAAAGTGTCACTGACCTTGTACTCCACGTGCTCAATTTGGTCTCTCTCATCGTGAAACCTTAATACTTTAGATTACGTCTCCAAACCTCTTGTTTATCATTAATTTTGTCGTGTGTATATTCATTAAATACTATGTCATGCCAATACCAATGAGACTTCCCCTTACATGTATCATGTCAAATCGTCTATCGTCGAGACAAATAAAAGTTGAATAAAAAGCAAATTCATGGTGTAACCACATTTTAACTAGAAAGTTTTTCGAGACTGTTTTCACTGTTCTAACTCCAATTTTTACTCCATTGCACATATCTTTAATAACTCTAACATTAGCTATATATAAACCTCTCAACTCCGAACATCTCCATAAACCTTCCTTAATACTTTATTGCATACCTTTTCTAACTCAACGAGCACCATATGGTTCCACAATTACTAACCCTAACATATCGTTAAAGAAATGAATCAATATTCCCAATAATATAATATATAATTCTATTAATATTTAATATTACATATTTTTAGAAAGTGTGTTATTTCAACAGCTAAACAACAAAAAAAAATTATTTTATTTTATTGGAAAAAAATTACTACCATCTGAACGGCCGAAACGTCAACGTCGAGAAAAAAAACTCCTTTTTGTCCCAAGATCGGAAGGATTCAGAAGCTGCCAGCGTTGCTATCAGAAACCTATATAAACAGTTTCTTCATCTCCCACAAAATTTCAATGGAAGCCGAAGGTAAACCCTCGGTTCAACCCTATTTGTCTTCTTTCTTCCTAATTTTTGCTTAACAAATATGTTCAACTATGTCTGTCACGTAATCCATTTTAGGGCAACGAACATCCTCCAATCCCTCGGCAGTGCTCGCTACTCTCTTGTCAAAAAGAGCTAAACTTCACGAAGATCTACGGAACCTCGAAAAACAGGTCAACAAATTTCTGGGGTTTGTGTTTTATGTTTGGTTTCAACATTGATTCCCTGAAATTCTAACTGACTTGCAGGTTTATGACATGGAGACTATTTACCTACAGGATCCTAGCCAATGTGGAAATGTACTAAAAGGGTTTGAAGGGTTTTTATCTTCCTCCAAGAGTACCAGCTTGTAAGTTTTAAATGAGACCTAGGGTGGCTGTGATATTGCAATGAGTTGCGTCTGAATAGAGCAGAATGATGAATGCATGCATAGAATTTATTTACCTGACCCTAACTAGTGCCGAATTAAGCTTAGTTGTTTCATTTGACCTTGTTTTTTAGGATAAAGCAATGCATATAATTGTATATTGTTGATGACTTGGTTTTGAGAAATGGATGTAGGTCTTGATGTACTCTAGTGCTTCTTGAGTGGATTGCTTTCCTAGTGTGGTATGTTTGGAGGTAAGGATTTCAAAGAGAAATGGCGAGAGTGGAGACTAACAATCATGCTGATTTAGCATTTATGATGATACAAGCCTATTCTCTCTCCACTTTCTGTTCCTTCTTAAGAAGTAAGAAAACCCTCTGCTGTCAAGAGAATAATGTAGTCCCATAATTTGCTGAAGTTGATGTAAGTAATTATATCGCAATTTATTATGATGATACTATGGACAAGTAAATTTGTGTTCACAAATTACAAGTGGTTAAGTTACTTGCACATTCATGGAAGGTGTATAATAGGAAAGACTAAAAGCATACGGTTGGTACGGGACAAGATTTTGATAGCCAATGTTCTGTGATGGATGTGGGCAAGAAGGTAGAATACATCCAAATTACTTTTGGCATTTTGCTTTTGCTTAGTAAAATGTAATTGTGTATATTTACGCAAAGGCAGTAAAAGTTCATCAATGATGTAAATGAGCTAGCTTTGTGTCATTGTCTCACCTTGTGAGACTCATTTTTTAAAGGCTTAGTTCTGCTGCCCCTCTCTGTCTTATCTCCTTTGTTTTTCGAAGAAGACGCATGGAAGAGTATTAATCACGTTGTAAGTGTGTGAATAACAACAGTTGCAATTCATTTTCATCACGGAGCTAAATTCTACAAGATGAGAGTACCGAAGAACTTTTTAGACTTTCGTATAAACCCAATGTTGTTGACATTTTAGTTGGGCTGATTGTGCTGAATAGATCCACGTGATTAAGCGTTTCAGTTGTTCGTAAAATTATAATTCCTGTATCCAAGGGGATGGACTAGTAGTGAAGGGAGGTCCCAGGTTCGAATTGCAGTTATAACACTTAGTGTGAGCCCATCCTCCTGTTTGGTTGGCCGGAATGCTTTGCAATACGTTGTGGGTTGGACAGTTTGTCCAGTGGATTAGCTGAAATGCATTCAAGTTGAAATTGACACCACTAATATAAGGATCCTTCCCTGCATCCTATTTTTTGTTATTTACTTTGACTCACATAACTATTACGAGAAGAGTTGGAGAAGCGAGTTGGTTAGTGGTTGTCGGGGACTTGGAGGAACATGTAGACCACATATTTACTTCAGTGTTTTGGGAATATCATATAGTAAAAGTAATAAACATCTATTTGATGTTAGAAATGTTATTGAAACTGCTGTTCCTAAGAAATAGAAGAGTATCATCATTAGTTTATTCCATTAATGGTCTGGTAATATAATGATGATTTTAAAAATCTACTCAATCACTCTCTTTAGGTTTCAATTTTCCGGCCTAAACTTAAGGTTCGCCTATATGTTTATTTATTGAAATTAGCCTTTTTCTTTTTAATTATTTTGCAGCTTGAAACGGTCCAGGAAGTTTCAACCTGAAGATAGGCTCTTTTCTTTATCGTCCGTCACCTCACCGGCAGTATGTATTTTTCTGTATTTCTCAGCAAGGGGAAACACTTGAATGCTGTTGATGGATGTATATCTTATGATCTTATACACTGGGAATCATATCAGAGTTTCTGTTCATGGCATGCAAATTTAGTTTGTCTCTTAAGTTTATGTCTGTTATTTTGCAAGATCATATGCTCTGTTCCCTGTTGTACAATGGTGCCCTTTGTTTCTTGTTAAGATTTATACTGAACATAGTACAATAGCTAATACATTATAATCCATTTACTGTCCTGTCTCCATCTTTTAAATGTCTAGAGATTGTGAGGCAAGTTAGGGCGCCCAATATGAATGTCAAGAAGATTTATTAAAGCTGACTAAAGCTAAAAATTCTTGATAAGGGGGCAACACTAGCAAGGTGTTCAGTTGGTCAGCACTCGTCTTTGACCACCTTCTTGGTTTATAGTCCTGTTTCAAGATAGAGATCTTAGCCCATTCTGTTGAATTATAATGCGAAATTCTCCCTTTAGAACCCTGTAAAAGGATAGGAAAAAAAGAGAGAGCATCAAATAAATGGAAAAAGGAAGGAATGTAGTAGAGAAGGATTCAATTTCCAAATGAATCACCAGAGAAGTAGATTAAGGGGAACAAGTTCCATTTGAGTGGGTAAGCAGTGGTTAAGGTGTAAAGGCAGTTTGAGCTTGTTTTTGGTTGTAAAAGACTGGGTTAAACATAAGTAGAGTGGAAAAGAAACAGATAGGGCTCTGCCAATTACCAAGCATTGAACTAGAAGCTCCCATCTGTATTAGAACCCCACCTTTTGAGTGTTCTCAAAGCTTTGCCAATAAATGGAGCACTAAACAAAATGATATTTACGTTAATTTTGCTTGGAAATAGCTCAGGTTGCATTCGGAAGATGTTGTGACGTAGTTGCTGGTTCTCATGTATATTATTGCCTTCCATCTATCCTTTAAATTACAATGTGCTGAAACCTCGCGTAGAAACTTAAATTGCACTTTCTGGAATCTCTCCTTGTAAACCCCTTGATAGTCTCCATCCAAAAAAGACCATAGGTAAAAAAGATAATTAAGCAACTCCTGCCATGGTCTATCATGTTCCCATCTACTTCAGAGTTGAACGATGGTCGTGGAATGACACCTTAATGCATATTTCATCCAACATGAAGTTGTAGTGCTACTTACATAATTCAAAGAACATGAAAGTAGCATTTTTTGCATATTTTCAGGCTGAGGAACAAGCTCTTGGTCGGGATGGTGGAGGCATATCTGCCAATGTTCAGTAAGTTGTGAATATTATCCTATAACTACTTTTGTTGGAGGAGTAAAATAGATAGTTCCACAACTTTTTCTCTTATCGGCAATTGATTTTTCAAGTTCTAATACAATAGACTACCCTGTTTGTTGGCTGTTTCTCCAGAGGTAGACAAAGGAAGGGCAGGGGAGGTCCAAGAGATGCAAAGAGAATGAGGCATTCAAGTGAACCAGACTATGACTATGAAGATGATCCAGATCTAATGTAATTTGGACTCTGGTGAAACGGTAGGTTTGTCGATTTTGGAATGATAAAATTGTCGATTTTGACATGTACAAATATATTTGGCGGCCTAGAATTGTATTTCTTTAGTATCGGCGGACATCAGATTAAAAAGATATTGTATCACAGTGCATATTTTTCTCTGTTGCTATTATATATAGTAAGTAGTATATGTTTTTGACCACAACATCAATGAACGTTTTGTTTTTCCTTTTTGAGTGTCATCATGACACTAAGAAAATATATTGTTCTTCCAGATGCATCTATAATATGTGCAAAACATAATGCAATGTAAGTTTTTAATCGTTTCAATGGCTATGTATAGAATACAAGTAAATCATGAATGATATTCTTCCCAGTGGACCGTAAGTCTCTTCGACATTTGACTTTTTTTCTCTTGAAAAACTTGCAATCTTTTGAGGCCATTTTAAGGCAAATTTGAAAAATAAAGAAGCCCGCTTTCAATTTTAATTTTTGTGTTTAGCTTGCCACACTAGATTTTTCAGAGAACGTGTCAATGGATCAATGATTTAACGTGATCATTCTGGAGACAATTTTGACCAGCTTAAACTGGACAACATGGATTGATCTAACACCATTATTGTCAAAGATAAAAGGATAACAAAATTAGCTCTATGTGTTGGTTTAGCTTATTTTGACCTGCCGAATTTAGCCCATCTAAAAACTAGGTTGAAAGAATTTTTTGTTAAAAAATACTTTCAGAAAAATAAGTTTTTTATTTGATAGGTTATATAACATTATAGTAAAGATTTCTTTGTTAAGTACTTCAATAATTATAACTTAGTAAGAGTTCAGTGAGTTGCATTATGACTAGCCAAAAATCAATTGATATCATTTTTTAACTCATCCCATTTTGATAACATTAGTCAAAAACAATATTAATATTGAGGAAAGGGCAATAATGTTGAAAAGGAATGCATGGTCAAATTGGCGTTTGGCATCGCAAAAAGTATGGGTAGCGTTCAATCAACGCACCGACCCTGAGTTGAGAAGGTTTGTTGGGGGATCCCATTTTTTGATAGAGACATAAAAGAAAATTACTATTATGCAAAACAACCAGAATAAAAATACTATTTGCTTCATTTTGGCAGTATCTTTTCTTTTCTTCTCTTATCGTAGTATAATTATTATCTAATCTATTCAACCAACTCATATTCCTCTTTTTTTCTTCCTCTCAAGGCTCATTTTAATTTTTATTTTGCTCTTCTCATGTCTTTCAAATTCAGAGGGGTATATTATCTATCTTTAATTTTGTTTTGTTCATCTAAGTCTTTGATCAATTTGTATGTTATGTTCACTTTTTAATTTTGAATTTATGTTGCAGTCCCTTAGGAATATCTGATCATTATGACAACCAACTTATCATGTTATAAGGGCTGGGTACATCTTCCAACTAGGATAATTGAACATAAAAATGAAACAGAGTTATGTGGTGGTGTCTCTAGCTATTCCTCCTGGGTAGTAGCTGATATCCGATGGAATAGTCCAGGCGCTTTAAATCTAAGTTGGCTTAATAAAAAGAAAAATGTCAATTTGAAAAGTTATATTAGTTTTCTTAGCTAACGGTTTGATCATAAATTTTGAGAGTATGCTTTTGAAATATTGTAATCAGATTTTGGAAATATGATCTTAAAATATTTTTGACTAATGTAAACCAGTTTTTGGGACTTTCACTCACAAAACTTCAAATTTTTTTCAAGTAAAATCCATGTCCAAACAGAACTTTAAAAAGCTATGTCCAAACCGGAACTCAGTGAAGCACTAAATTATTGTGTACTTGAAACCCTCAAATTATATCTCTGTTTTCATGTGAAGTATTGACACTGGACTGGATTTTTTCCTTGAGTTTCAGCCAAATGCTTCTTCTGGAATGGGTGTGGCTGATCACGGCAAAAATGCATTCTTGGAGTTGAAGAGGAAGAAAGTTCATAGATACGTGATTTTCAAAATCGATGAAAAGAAAAAGGAGGTTGTTGTTGAGAAAACTGGCAGCCCTGCTGAAACCTTTGATGACTTTACTGCTTCTTTGCCAGAAAATGATTGCCGATATGCGGTGTATGACTTTGATTTTGTGACTTCTGAGAATTGCCAAAAGAGCAAGATATTCTTTGTTCATTGGTTAGTCTCCCACCTCCTTGTGCATATTTTCATCTGTGTGTGATTGCAACTATTGTTTGATTTTTTAATTTGCTGGTTTCACCAATGCCCCAAGCATTTCTTGAAAAACTAGACGAGTTGTACACCAGCTTGGTTTTCCTGTAGCTTCCTTCCACGACGTGGAAGTGAAGGACGAAGAAGGTAGAAATTTGTCATCCCATTGAAAGATAGAGATGTAAAAGGAACATTTTTTGATCCTTATGTCCTGTTATGTATGACTTGATCATTTAAGGACTAAACAACTTGTTTCTTGAATCACAATTGTTAAGCATTTTCTATGTAGTTTACTAGTCCTGTTCTTTCGTTGTCTTCTTCATCGAAAGAACATTTTGCCTCATGACCAGGTAAATAACTTTTTAGTATATCATTTGTCAGAGAGATTTCTTTTCAATGTCAAAATGTTTGTCTCTTCCAAATGCAAAAAGAAATCAATTTGGTTGTATTTTTTAATCACATCTTACTCTCATTTTACGAAAATAGATTATGCATTTATTCTCAGGTCTCTGTAGCAAACTCCCAATGCTAGTCTTTAGGAAGCAAAATTTTGAGAATGCTTCTACTGTTTTGCCTTTGCCTCTGTATGCGTTTGCTTGATTTCGACATATCATTTTAGTTGAAAAATCAATTTCATGGCACGTATAATGGGATTGATGTGCAAGTCCAGCATCTCAGAGAACTATAAGTAACACTTCAAACTTTTTCCTTCTCACATTCTCAGTGCATTACTTTTGTTTCCTTAGGTCTCCTGCAACATCTCGTATTCGTGCAAAGATGCTTTACGCCACCTCTAAAGACGCATTTAAAAGAGAGCTCGATGGTTTTCATTATGAGATTCAGGCTACTGATCCAACAGAAGTTGATCTTGAAGTGCTGAAAGACCGTGCTCACTGAGCCATCTTGCAATAAACACTATGTTTCCAGCTAAGCATTTAGCTTGTTAGTGTATATGGTGTTGGTATTTGTTTTGCTTTTTTCTCAGATGTTTGAACACTTGGGAACCTGCATAATAATATAATATCAGTGGTTGCCAATTTTCTAATTGTGGACTATACAAGTGTAGAATTCATGATTTGTCCTCTCTTATCCTATTTCAGCTAAGGATTATGAATATAAATATGTCTTTCGTTAGAATCAACATCTAATGCTCAATTAATTATGAACATTTTTTTTAAGATCATAAAGAGTTGAAAAAGACAATCAGTGGGAGTTACTTTTAGACAGGAAGTGTTATACTAGTTTTAGAAACTTCTATAATGCATCCCATTATGGAGTACACATGACACAAAACATATAAAATTCTGGTAGCAATAGTAATTACACAGAATCACAAATACCTGTAACTCTACACTAATAGCTTCAATTAAAGAAACTGTAGTACTACTAGATAGAACATATAAAGGATAAAGGGAAAGAAATGAAGCTAGTAACTGCTTTTAAACACCATGAGCCCCCATCCAGAGTCCACCCACCTCGAGACCCCCACCCTGAGTCTGCCCGCCTCGAGGCGCCGTGCCTCGAGGGGCCCTACCCTCCCCCCCTCCCCCCGGACCTCAAGGCTGTTGGTTATTTTTGGGTGTGGAGACAATGGACACTATCAATTTCTCACAATCTTGAATTTTATTATATCAAAGTAAGGACCCGCTTCGGTCTTACAATCTTGATCATACTTGTTACTTGCTACAACAACACTCTTTATTTGAGCATTCACTCTTGCTTACTTTCTTACTTTGTTTCTTGCTTGGTTTGCTTTCTTTCTTAGTTTCATACAACTCAAATGAACCACCTCTATTTTATAGGAGGTGATGGAACACTCTAACTGAGCATATTTTCCTACTATATTCTAGAATATTCCTTTGACTACTTAATACTAGAACTACTCTATCTAGAACATTTTTAGGAATATGGAATATGGAGATCCTCCTTCAATTCTCCATAACTTCGGAATATTCTAGATTTTTCTTGACTTGTCTTAACTACATAATTAGGTTTGTGATGAATTCTTAACACTCCCCCTCAACACCAACTTAATTATTCCTAAGCGTCAGTTGTGAGCGATTCTTGCTCTGCAAGAATCATGACGTCCATGTCCTTTAAGAATCTCCTCCTTCATCGGATTATTCCGATCCGTACTCTTTGAAGCTTCTTCAAAGATAGTGGCATCTTTATTGTAAACCATCTCTGCTAGTGTTGCATTTTTATACTTTGAGCATTTCAATCGTGTCTTCCTTCTTAGTTGAGGTTGCAGAACTTTTTGGACTTTTTCTTGCAACAGTTGTGGTTAATCATGTACTCTTGTTTTCCATGAATATTATTTTCTACGTTTGAAAATATCTCCTCTGTACGTGAGTTATATTTTTCACATACCTCGTGTTCCTGTTCAGCCTCACTTCTTTGTCCTTCTTCTTCTAGTTTATATTGTAGCTCTTACTCCAATTTTCTAGAATCTGGCAAGGAGACTTTGTTGTACCACCATGTTGGTGCTTCATCAAGTACCACATAAGTTGTCTCGGTTGGCATGACGTAGATTGATTCTAATTTTCTCCCTTCCATGATTGGTGTGCTTGTAACTTTTAAGTTTCAATATACTTTTACGTCATTCGGTCCAAACAAGACTTAGTTACCGGAATTTGTTAATTACGATAAAGATAATAAGTTCTTCTTCATACTTGGAACATGATAGACATTTTTAAGTTCCACTTATCTTGAGCTGTGATGAGGCATTTTTTTTATCTGGTTATTTTTCGTGATCTACGCGATAAAACACCACACATTGAGATAAAATTTATAGTTTTACTTTTATCATTGTGTGACTATATATAAGGTAAAATTATAAGAAAAAAAGCAAAATCAAATAAAGGAATTGAGTTTACCACGTAGTTCACGATAAAATAAACAAGTATAAAAGAAGAATCGCCTCCAACGGTACTTCGAGACAAAAGTTACGATCATTTGAAGTTTCACCAGATAGAACTCAAAAGAAGTAGTTGTAAATTTATGAAATTCAAAATGTTATAAGTCTTGCATCGGATGTCCGATTGAGGCAATTTGTTTTTTCAATCTGGTTATTTTTTAGAGATCAACGCAAAAAAATACAACACATTGAGATTGGTGTTATAGTTTTATTTTTTTATCGTTGTGTAACTATATATAAGGTAAAATATAAGAAAAAAGAAAGCAAATAAAAAAAAGAATTGAGTTTACCACGTAGCTCTCGAAAAAATAAGCAAGTTTTAAAAAAAAATCGCCTCCAATGGATATTCGAGACAAAAGTTATGTCATTTGAAGTTTCACCAAATAGAACTCAAAAGAATTAGTTGTAAATTTGTGAAATTCAAACGGTCATAAATCTTGCCTTGGATGACCCATTGAGGCGATTTTATTTCAATATGGTTATTTTTTCAAGATCTACGCGAAAAAACACCACACCCAGAGATAAGATTTATAGTTTATTTTTATCGTTGTGTGACTATATATAAGGTAAAATTATAAGAAGAAAAACAAAGCAAATCAAATAAAGAAATTGTATTTACTACGTAGAAATCAAAAAAATAAGCAAGTTTCAAAAAAGAATCGCCTCCAACGAATATTCGATGCAAAAGTTACGATTATTTGAAGTTTCACCAAATGTAACTCAAAAGAAGTAGCTATAAATTTCTGAAATTTAAAAAGGTCATCAATCTTGCCTCGGATATCCGATTGAGGCGATTTATTTTCAATGTGGTTAATTTCTTGAGATCTACGCGAAAAAATACCATCCACTGAGATAAGAATTATAGTTTTACTTTTATCGTTGTGTGACTATATATTAGGTAAAATTATAAGAAAAAAAGCAAATCAAATAAAGGAATTAAGTTTACCACGTAGATCTTAAAAAAATAAGAAAGTTTAAAAAAAGAATCGCCTCCAACGTATATTCGAGGCAAAAGTTACGATCATTTGAAGTTTCACCAAATGAAGTAGTTGTAAATTTGTGAAATTCAAACGGTCATAAATCTTGCCTCGAATGTCCGATTGAGGCAATATTTTATTTCAACCTAGTTATTTTTTCATGTTCTACGCGGAAAAACACCCCACACAGAGATATGACTTATAGTTTTACTCTTATCATTGTGTGACTATATATAAAGTAAAATTATAAGAAGAAAAAAAATCAAATAAAGAAACTGAGTTTACCACGTAGATCTCGAAATAATGAGAAAGTTTATAAAATGAATCGCCTCCAACGGATATTCGAGTAAAAAATTACGATCATCTGAAGTTTCATCAAATATAACTCAAAAGAAGTAGTTATAAATTTGTGAAATTCAAATGGTCATAAATCTTGCCTCGGATATCCGTTTGAGGCGATTTTTTTTCAATCTGATTATTTTTTTTGAGATCTACGCGAAATAACGCCATACACTGAGATAGGATTTCTAGTTTTACTTTTATCGTTGTATGACTATATATTAAATAAAATTATAAGAAAAAAACTAAATCAAATAAATGAATTGAGTTTACCACATAGATCTTAAAAAATAAACAAGTTTAAAAAAAGAATCGCCTCCAACAGATTTTTGAGTCAAAAGTTACGATCATTTGAAGTTTCACCAAATATAACTCAAAAGAAGTAGTTGTAAATTTGTGAAATTGAAACGGTCATAAATCTTGCCTCAGATATACGATTGAGGCGATTTTTTTTCAATGTGGTTATTTTATTGAGATCTACGCAAAATAACACCATACATTGAGATAGGATTTATAGTTTTACTTTTATCGTTGTGTAACTATATATTAAATAAAATTATATGAAGAAAAAAAGCAAATCAAATAAAGAAATTGAGTTTACCACGTGGAACTTGAAAAAATAAGCAAGTTTAAAAAAAAATCACCTCCAACGGATATTCAAGGAAAAAGTTACGATCATTTGAAGTTTCACCAAATGAAGTAGTTGTATATTTGTGAAATTAAAACGGTCATAAATCTTGTCTTGGATGTTCGATTGAGGCGATTTCTTATTTCAATCTGGTTGTTTTTTCAAAATCTACATGAAAAAATCTCACACACTGAGATATGATTTATAGCTTTGCATTTATCGTCGTGTGACTATATATAAGGTAAAATTAAACGAAGAAAAAAAAACCAAATAAAGAAATTGAGTTTATGATATACCGTGGTTTCACAGTATTATTAATACTATTTCCTTAAGTTTAGTGTGTCCAAAAGCCTTTTTGTGCTAATTTTTATATAAGTTTCTCTTTGTTTTGCAGGAAATCTGTCCAAAGCTGAATGCGGAGATTTTGAGCAAAGAAATGCAGAAGAGACAACCTACGGAGCTTATGACGGTCCGTTGTGCTTGTGACGGTCCGTAGGTGGCAGCGTAGTGCAGCTGCTGAAGGAAGATGGGGAAGTCTGACCAAGTGTGGGATTACGAAACTTGTGATGGTCCGTCGTGGCTATGACGGTCCGTCCTGCAGGTTCGTCGTGAAGTTCAGAGAAGTGATCCCAGTACCCAGATTCCAAGAGTTGAAGTGTTTTAGAACGGAGACCCTCGACGAACCGTTGTGCCTATGACGGTCCGTCATACTTGCCATCGAGGGGAATGAAGAGAGCAGCAGAAGAAATTGCACAAGTATGGGACGACGGAGTCCATGAAGGTCCGTCGCGACCACGACTGTCTGTCGCGAGGTCCGTCGACCCAGCCGCGTTTTGGCAGATTTCCAGCAATTAGAATCCTTGTTTAATTAGGTTTTTATTTTTTATAAATAGTTCGAAAAACATCGTTTTTGAGGTTAGACTCCGTATTGTTAGGCTCCATATTATTAGACTTTTGGATTGTTGATTAGTGTTAGATTTTGAGATTCTTACAAGTGATTTTTAGTGATTAATCAAGCAAATTTTCGGACTTTATTTTTTCTCATTGAAGCAAGTACATGAATTCTTATTTAATATATTTGAATATTGTGTTTATGGCTATGAGTAACTAAACTCCATAACTAGGGTTGTGGGAACCATAGGCAAATAATGAGATAAACCCTAACTAAAATAACAATTCTAGAATAGTGTCTTGCATGTATTAATAATTCTTTCATTTAGAAGTCTTTTTAACGGATGGCCAACGTTAGAACTCGCCTTAATGCTACTTGCCGGACCAAGGAGGTAGATAATAGGAAAAGAATTATTAACATAGATTTAGTTTACTATCTAATAGGCTAGTATTGATTGGTACGAGGTAATAACTTAGTTAAATATCGAATACGATGCTTAATATGAGGTAAGGATAAGGGTTAGGATAGCAACACACGTAGCCGGACCAAGGTGCGGAGTGAGATTTTCTAGATGCCGGACCAAGGATTTAGAAATACATAACTTATCACTTTGCATGCAAGATACTAGGAAAGAATTGTTATAGTTAGAGTTATCAAGTGTCTATCAACGGACACATGCAACTGACCGTCGTATATTCGACGGGCCGTCCTGCATGACCGTCATGACGGTCTGAGACCCCTCTCCTTAGGGTCTCCATTTTTTTCCAAGTGTCCTACGACGAACATCTACAATGGACCGTCGTACCTGTGACGGTCCGTCCTGCACACACCGTCATGCTAGTAAGAGATTCTCCTTCAGGGTTCTCTATATATACATAGTCCAAGTAAAACACGACAGACCTCTCGACGGTCCGTCATAGTCACGACGAGCCGTCACCAGGCCCGTCGTGTGTCACTGTTTCTACAGCAATTACATATTATTTTTCACTGTTTTATTTCGTATGGTTTCGCTTGTCTTGTTTGCCACTACTCGTACTAATAGTGATCCTTTGCAGGTACTATCTACTATGGCACCCAACCAAGACCGAACCTACGCACGCGGGCGATCAAAGTCTGTTGCCCCGTCTGCATGCTTGATCATCAGCTCTGATGATGAACGGGACCCTAAGTATGTGCCCCCAGGCTCTTCCACACCTTCCCGTGCTGCACGTGCTCCCAGAGCCACACCCAAAAAGGTGGCGTCCGGCGTAGTTACTGCCTCCCAGTCTGATGAGGAGCGCACATTGACCGGCACACCCTCTGGGTCAGCCACAAATGAGGAAGGAGTGTCTGGCTCCTTAGGAGTATCATGGTCCGAGGAAGCCTCTGGCTCTGCCGAGGTTCCCGCACCCGCCACTGCTGCAACGTCGGCCTCGTCTGATGAGGCTGACAGTTCAGACTCTACATCCGGCGCACCAGCTCAGGTCCCCACCCCAGCCTCTGACCAGCCAAACCGGTGGTGTGTCGACGGCCGGTTTCAAGTTTATTCCGACGCCAAGTTCTTGACTGATAAAGGAGTGATGACTCGAACACTTACTTTGGAGTGGTGGGTACTTACAGGGAGTCTCCCGACGATGCCTGAGATACACAACCTCTTCACCAGGCATCGCTTGGAGTAGACAGCACATCCGTTGGGACGATACAGCGAGGAAATGGTCCGAGAGTTCTACGCATCCTACGTAGCAACTCTCCGATAACAGATCGATAGGCGGGCTGGCCCCGCTAAACAGGCCCCACTGGAGCGGTCCGAGTCAGGGGCGTGCAGGTTGTCATTTCCTTGCCAGCAATTTGCCGGTTTCTATACGGCGAGAGTGTTGATGCTACTCGGACCCCCATCACTGTCGAGTTTGACTACCGCTGGCAGATAGTGAAGGATGGCCAGTTCTTGCACGAGCCATCACTGAGAGAGACCATTAAGAGGTGGATGACCCTGCACCTATCACTAGATGGAGAGGGTGCCGATTGGGTGACTGAGCCGAAAGGGGCCATCAAGAAGGCCAACCTCACGTTCACATCAAAGTTCTTGTGGTTGTTTGTCCGTCACTGCCTTTCCCCCACAGCTGCTGATAACATCGTTACTTGGGATCGAGCAGTGTTGATGGCGGCGATGATAGCCGGATTCGAGGTGGACTTCGCATGGCTTCTCCAGGCAGTCATGCACGAGAGGGCATTCAAGGTCACTACTACCTACCATTTTCCGTGCATGATCTTTGCCCTTTGCAGGTCTGCAGGTGTGCCTATATGGCACGTAGATCAGCTGAAGACCCCGCAGGGCACTGTTGACGTCGGCCTCATCAGAGACGAGGCTAATGAGTTTGCTCCATGCAGAGGGCCCCATCCAGAGCTGCCCCCATCTGCTGATGATCTTGCGGATACGGTAGCCCAGGCCCGCAACGCTACACATGCGTCCACTGACACTACCCCGGTCGAGTCTATCCCGGGTAGTAGCACAGCCCCGAACTCCTCTCGCACAGCCCCTCTACCGGCACTGGTCTCGCTTGCTAGGGTCCAAAAACTAGAGGCACAAATGGCCACTCTTCTGCATCATATCCAGCCGTGGATGCAGAAGTCGATCACTGAGTCTGAAGAGCGTCTAGAGAGGAAAATGCAGCAGTTTACAGAGCGGAAGATTGCTAAGGTTAACTAGCGCCTGGACGCCTTTGAGTATAGAGTGATAGCCCGACCATCCCCTCCGGTGGATGTGTCGACTCTTCAGGCTGCAGTCGATAGTCTTCGTGCAGACATCGACACGATGCTAGAGGCGAGGGTGCCGGAGTCTGTCGAGCCTGCTGAGGACACTGTATTGGCGGCCCTGTTTGCTACTTTAGAAATCCTACCACCTCCCCCTCGAGAGAGTGACAAGAGGCGTAGGGGTCGAGCAGAGGATGAGGCGCGAGCAAGGAAGAAGGAGCGCCGAGAGATGGAGGCTGCGAGGAGAGCCTCACTTACTGAGGAGGAGGCACACCAGATCAGAGCATCACAGTTAGCGCCTGGGGCGTCTAGCTCCCGCACTGTAGAGATAGCAGGAGGCACTACTGATGGTGCAGTTGTTGCTGAGGACACCACTGAGGGTGTCTAGATTGCAGAGGACGTGGGTTCCGGGGAACCAGACCCACCAGCTTGCTGATCGACGGCGCTTTGCGCCACAGGTTTGCTTCACCTACCACTCTAATATCTAGATTTTTTATGCATTGGGGACAATTGCATGCTTTTTTGTTGGGGGTGGGGTAAATGGAAAGTGAGTGTTAGGGTGAAGTCTGAGTAGTCCAACTCACTATCCTCTTTTGGGGTTTTCTTGCCTGTGTTCTTTTTCCCCAAAAGACTAATTACTTTTTCTGTTGAACCGACATGTTTATATCTTTTGTACATAGTTTAACTCTGAAGCATGATGGCTAAAATGATATCCTGATAAAACTGGAAAATATTGCATGACTAGGCATAGTAACTGATAATTGTGTGGCTCTAAGCATGAAATAGAGTTACACCATTGCATTACCATAAGTTTTCAATTCGAACTAGGTGTCTGATAATCTGTATAGTGATGAGATGTCAAGTGAGTGTGAGGAAATCTGAATAGTCCACTATTGGTACTGAGCTAGAACTTGCCTGGTTAGTCCTGCTAAAAGTAAGCTGTAACAGACAACTAGGAAAGGATCATAGGCCCTTATTCAAGATAGCCCATTTCTAGCCTAAATAAAAGAAACCAAATGAAAGTTATCCTTCTTTGATCCAAATAATCTGAGCTTAAAATTAGACCTTTCTTTTTCCCCCCTACTGATCTTTTCTGGGAACAATATGTTGGCCCTGGTCCCTCCTTGGACATGTGCACCTCAGCTTATGCCAAAAGCATAAGTTGAGGGTGGCTAATGCATAAACAACCTTCGTTATGGCCATGACCCAACTTTGGGTATTGTGTACCTTGACTCATGGCAAAGCCATAAGTTGAGGGTGGCTGTTTTGAGGAATGCTCTGGAAAGTGGGGTTGAAAGAACAAAGAGAGAGAAAGAACAAAAGTAAAGTGACTCAAGAACTCATTGAAAGAAAAGTAAAGAAAAAGAGAAATATACAAGAATTACAAAAAAAAGAGAAAAGAGTCACTTACACAAATGAAGAAAGAAGGGAAAATAGCAAGGTGAAAGAATAGGAGAAACTGGGCGAGAGAAAATGATAGAAAGTGGAAGGTTTAGCCGATATGTCAAGGAGGGAAAAAAGTCGCTAAAGTATACCTAAATATACCCTACCTAACCCTGATCCTTTGTTACTAGCTAAGAAAGTCCTATCGTGATCCTAAGGGTGGTACAGCGAACTCAAGGCAGTGAAAATAAAGGCAAGCTTATGGCAATAGGTATGAATGAGTGTGACTTTGTTCTAAGAGCGAGTGTTGAAAAGTAATCCTTATAATCAAACTGAAATCATTGTGTGAAAAAGAGGGATTTTGTTTTAAAGTGAGGACACTAGTTGCAATACCAGAATTGTTAGCACCTCGGTGAAAAATTGAAGAGGATAGACGTTAGTGCAGGGTGAGTCTGTGTCATGTTCTGATCCAACAAAATTCAGGCCTAATAGTGATAGCATGCATAGATTTGATGAGATTAATCGGGATTGATAGCCAAATGATTGGAAAGGATAAAACATGGATACTATTGTACAAAAATTTTGTTGTGAGTCATAGTGCGTCGCTTGAGGAAAAACAACGAATTTAAGTTGAGGGTGTTGATATACCGTGGTTTCACGGTATTATTAATATTTTTTCCTTGAGTAAATTTAGTGTGTCCAAAAGCCTTTTTGTGCTAATTTTTATATAAGTTTCTCTTTGTTTTGCAGGAAATCTGTCCAAAGCTGAATGCAGAGATTTTGAGCAAAGAAATGCAGAAGAGACCACCTACGAAGCTTATGACGGTCCGTAGGTGGCAGCGTAGTGCAGCTGCTGAAGGAAGATAGGGAAGTCTGACTAAGTGTGGGATTACGAAGCTTGTGACGGTCCGTCGTGGCTATGAAGGTCCGTCCTGTAGGTTCGTCGTGAAGTTCAGAGAAGTGATCCCAGTACCCAGATTCCAAGAGTTGAAGTGTTTTAGAACGGAACCCTCAACGGACCGTTGTGCCTATGACGGTCCGTCATACTTGCCATCGAGGGGAATGAAGAGAGCAGCAGAAGAAATTGCACAAGTATGGGACGACGGAGTCCATGACGGTCCGTCACGACCACGACGGTCCGTCGACCCAGCCGCGTTTTGGCATATTTCCAGCAATTAGAATCCTTGTTTAATTAGGTTTTTATTTTTTATAAATAGTTCGAAAAACATCATTTTTGAGGTTAGACTCCGTATTGTTAGGCTCCATATTATTAGACTTTTGGATTGTTGATTAGTGTTAGATTTTGAGATTCTTACAAGTGATTTTTGGTGATTAATCAAGCAAATTTTCGGACATTATTCTTTCTCATTGAAGTAAGTACATGAATTCTTATTTAATATATTTGAATATTGTGTTTATGACTATGAGTAACTAAACTCCATAACTAGGGTTGTGGGAACCATAGGAAAATAATGAGATAATCCCTAACTAAAATAACAATTCTAGAATAGTGTCTTGCATGTATTAATAATTCTTTCGTTTAGAAGTCTTTTTAACGGATGGCCAACGTTAGAACTCGCCTTAATGCTACTTGACGGACCAAGGAGGTAGATAATAGGAAAAGAATTATTAACATAGATTTAGTTTACTATCTAATAGGCTAGTATTGATTGGTACGAGGTAATAACTTAGTCAAATATCGAATACGATGCTTAATATGAGGTAAGGATAAGGGTTAGGATAGCAACACACGTAGCCGGACCAAGGTGCGGAGTGAGATTTTCTAGATGCCGGACCAAGGATTTAGAAATACATAACTTATCACTTTGCATGCAAGATACTAGGAAAGAATTGTATAGTTAGAGTTATCAAGTTATGAACCTGTGGGGAACACGTAAACCCTAGTTACTTTGATTAATTGATTAAAACCCAACATTAAAAGCTGTCAAGTGTCTCTTTCAAGTTCGTTATTTATTTTCACTTATTTAGAGATACAAACCCCCTTTTTATGTTTTTACTTTCCAAGGAAGTCATTGACCAAACAATAGTAATAATAGGTTGAAGTTAAGTCTAGACTATTTTCCTCGTGGAAACGATCCCAACCTCACTAGTTGGGTTATTTACTTGACACGACCCCTTTACTTCTTATTTGAGAAGTAAGTTTGAGTGTATCAAATTTTGCCGCGTAGAATTAAAAATAATAAGCAAGTTTCAAAAATGAATCGCCTCTAACGGATATTTGAGTCAAAAGTTTTGATCATTTGAAGTTTCACCAAATTTAATTCAATGAAGCAGTTGTAAATTTTTGAAACTCAAACAGTCTTAAATCTTGTCTCGAATATCCGATTGAGACAATTTTTTTTCTATCTGGTTATTTTTTGGAGTTTAACGCAAAAAAAACCACACACTGAGATAAGATTTATAGTTTTACTTTTATCGTTGTGTGACTATATACAAGGTAAATTTATAAGAAACAAAACACAAATCAAACAAACGAATTGAGTTTACCATATAGATCTAAAAAAATAAGGAAGTTTAAATAACGAATCGCTTCCATTGGATATTCGAGGCAAAAGTTACGATCATTTGAAACTTCACCAAATGTAACTCAAAAGAAGTAGTTGTAAATTTGTGAAATTCAAACACTCATAAATTTTGTCTCGGATGTTGGATTGAGGTCAGTTTTCTTCCAATCTAATTATTTATTCAAGATCTATGTGAAAAAATACCTCACACAAAGATAAGATTTATAGTTTTACTTTAATCGTTGTGACTGAGATAAGTCTTATAATTTTACATTTATCGGTTTTTGACCATATATAGGGTAAAATTATAAGGAAAAAATAAAAGTCAAAGCGGATACGGTAATTGAGTTTACCACATAGATCTA
This sequence comes from Solanum lycopersicum, assembly GCF_036512215.1. NCBI lineage: Eukaryota > Viridiplantae > Streptophyta > Magnoliopsida > Solanales > Solanaceae > Solanum > Solanum lycopersicum. The sequence continues at coordinate 62,391,706 of NC_090808.1, forward strand.
AAAAATAAGCAACTTTAAAAAGAAATCACATCTAAAAGATATTCGAGGCAAAAGTTACGGACATTTGAAGTTTCGCCAAATGTAACGTAGAAGGGGTAGTTGTGAATTTTTGAACTTTAAACGGACATAAATTGTGCCTCCGATGTCCGATCGAGGAAATTTCTTTTTAATTTGCTTATTTTTTGATATCTACGCGAAAAACACCATAGGATTTATAGTTTTACATTTATTAATTTTTGACCATATATAGGGTAAGCTTGTAAGGAAAAAATTAAATTCAAATCATATAAGGCAAATGAGTTTACCACGTAGATCTCGAAAAAATAAGCAAATTTTAAAAAAGAATCGCCTCTAAAAGATATTCGAGGCAAAAGTTACGGTCATTTGAAGTTTCGTTAAATGTAACGTAAAAGGGGTAGTTGTCAATTTTTGAACTTCAGTCGGTCATAAATCATGTCTCCGATGTCCGATCGAGGCGATTCTTTTTTTCAAACTGCTAATTTTTTTGATAACTATGTGAAAAAATACCACACAGAGATAGGATTTATAGTTTTACATTTACAGGTTTTTGACCATATCAAGGGTAAACTTATAAGGAAAAAATGAAAGTCAAATTGGATAAGGAAATTTAATTTACCACGTAGATCTAAAAAAAATAAGAATATTTAAAAAAAGAATCACCTCTAAAAGATATTCGACGCAAAAGTTACGGTCATTTGAAGTATCACCAAATGTAACGTAATAGGGGTAGTTGTGAATTTTCAAACTTCAAACACACATAAATCGTCCCTCCGATGTTCGATAGATGCGATTTTTTTTCAATCTACTTATTTTTGTGATATCTATGCGAAAAAATACCACACTAAGATAGATTTATATTTTTACATTTATCGGTTTTTAACCATATATAAGGTAAAATTATAAGGAAAATATGAAAGTCAAATCGGATAAGGTAATTGACTTTACCGCGAAGATATAAAAAAAATAAGCAACTTTAAAAAGAGAATCTCCTCTAAAATATATTCGAGGCAAAAGTTACAATCATTTGAAGATTCACCAAATTTAAAGTAAAAGGGTAGTTCTGAATTTTTGAACTTCAAACGGATATAAATCGTACTTCCGTTATCCGATCTAGGAGATTTTTTTCAATATCTACGCGAAAAAGCACCACACACTCAGATAGAATTTATAGTTTTACATTTATCGGTTTTTGACCATATATAGGGTAAAATGATAAGGAAATAATGAAAATTAAATCGGAAAAAGGGATTGAATCTACTGCCTAGATATCGAAAAATAAGAAAGTTTAAAAAAAGAATCGCCTCCAAAAGATACTCGAGGAAAAAGTTACGGCCATTTGAAGTTTCAACAAATATAACGTTAAATGGGTGCTTCTGAAAATTTGAACTTCTGATGGACATAAAAAAAATGCGCATTCGATGTCCGATAACTTTTTTATCCAACCTTATTATTTTTTGATATCTACGCGAAAAAACACAACACACAACCATAGGACTTATAGTTTTTCGTTTATCAGTTTTTGACCATATATAGGGGAAAATTATAAGGAAAGCATGAAAGTTACGACAATTTGAAGTTTTAACAAACGTTGAAAATTGATTTGAATTTCAAACGAACATAAATCGCGCATCCGATGTCTGATCGAGTCAATTTTTTTCCAACATTTTTTTATATTTACGCTAAAAAACACTACACACAGCTATAGGACGTATAGGTTTACGTTTATCGGTTTTAACCATATATAGGGCAAAATTACGAGGAAAAAATGAAAGTCATATCGGACAAAGGGATTGAGTCTACCACATAGATCTCGAACAAATAAAAAAGTTTAAATAAAGAATCGCCTCCAAAAGATGCTCGAGGAAAAAATTACGGCTATTTGAAGTTTCAAGAAATGCAATGTTAAAGGGGTACTTGTGAAAATTTGAACTTCAAACAGACATAAAACGCACATCCGATATCTGATCGAGGTGATTTTTTTTCAACCTGATTATTTATTTTGATATCTACGCAAAAACCACACACGGTCATATGACTTATAGTTTTACTTTTATCGCTTTTTGACCATATATAGGGCAAAATTATATGGAAAAATGACAGTCAAATTGGAAAAGGGGATTGAGTCTTCCGGGTAGATCTCAAAAAAATAAACAAGTTTTAAAAAAGAATCGCATCCAAAAGATACTCGAGGAGAAAGTTACAATGATTTGAAGTTTCAACAAATGTAACGTTAAAGGAGGTACTTGCGAAAATTTGAACTTCAAAAGGACATAAAACGTCATCCGATGTCTAATCGAGACGATTCTTTTTCCAATATGATTATTTTTTCTATATCTATGCGAAAAAACACCACACAGCCGTAGGACTTATGGTTTTACTTTTATCGGCTTTTGACCATATATAGGGCAAAATAATCAAGGAGAAATAAAAGTCTTACTGGAAAAAGGGATTAAGTCAGCCGCATGGATATCGAAAAAATAAGCAAGTTTTAAAAAAAAGAATCGCCTCCAAAAGATATTCGAGGAAAAAGTTACGACCATTTGAATTTTAAACAAATGTAACGTTAAAAGGGTACTTGTGAAAATTTATACTACAAACGGACATAAAACGCGCATCCGATGTCGGATCGAGGTGATTTTTTCCCAACTGATTATTTCTTGATATCTATGCAATGAAATACCACAAATGGTAATCGGACTTATAATTTTACGTTTATCGATTTTTGACCATATATAGGGCAAATTATAAGGAAAGAATGAAAGTTAAATCATAAAAGGAGATTGAGCCTACCGCGTAGATCTCAAAAAAATAATAAAGTTTAAAAAAAGAATCGCCTCCAAAAGATATTCGAGGAAAAAGTTACGACCAGTTGAAGTTTCAACAAATCTAACGGTAAAGGGGTACTTGTGAAAATTTGAACTTCAAACGGACATAAATCGCGCATCCAATGTACGATTGAGGCAATTTTTTTCCAACCCGATTATTTTTTTGATATCTAAGCAAAAAAGTCCACACACGGCCATATGACTTGCAATTTTATGTTTATCGGTTTTTGACCATAAATAGGGCAAAATTATATGGAAAAAATGACCATCAAATCAAAAATAGGGGATTGAGTCTTCGGCGTATATCTCAATAAAAATTAGCAAGTTTTAAAAAATAATTGACTCCAATGATAATCGAGGAAAAAGTTACAGTCATTTGAAGTTTCGACAAATGTAATGTTAAATAGGTACTTATGAAAATTTGAACTTCAAACAAACATAAAACACGCATCGGATGTCCGATCGAGACAATCTTTTTTCCAACCTGAATATTTTTATGAAATATACGCGAAAAATCACAACACACGGCCATAGGACTTATAGTTTTACATTTATCAGTTTTTTACCATATATAGGGCAAAATTATAAGGAAAAAATTAAACTTTTTGGACAAAGGTATCTAGTCTACCGCGTAGACCTCAAAAGAATAAGCAAGTTTAAAAAAAGAATCATCTCCAAAAGATGCTCGAGGAAAAAGTTACGGCCATTTGAATTTTCAACAAATGTAACGTTAAAGGGGTACTTGTGAAAATTTAAAATTTAAACTGAAATAAAACGTGCATCCGATGTCCGATCGAGGCGATTTTTATCCAACCTGATTGTTTTTTCGATATCTACACAAAAAAACACCACACCTGGCCATATGACTTATAGTTTTATGTTTATCGATTTTTGACCACATATAGGGTAAAATTATAAGGAAAATATGAAAGTCAAATTAGAGAAAGGGTATACCTCAAAAAAATAATCTCTCCAAAAGATACTCGAGGAAAAAGTTACGACCATTTGAATTCTAAACTAATGTAACGTTAAAGGGGTACTTGTGAAAATTTGAACTTTAAATGAACATAAAACGCGTATCCGATGTTCAATCGAGGCGATTCTTTTTCCAACCTGATTATTTTTTTGATATCTACGCGAAAAAACCACAACACAGCCATTGGACTTATAGTTTTACTTATTAGTTTTTGACCATATATAGGGAAAAATTATAAGGAAAGAATGAAAGTCAAATCGGACAAAGGGATTGAGTCTAACACGTAGATCTCAAAAAATAAGCAAGTTTAGAAAAAGAATCCCCACTAAATATACTCGAGGAAAAAGTTATGGCATTTGAAGTTTCAATAAATGTTACGTTAAAGGGGTACTTGTGAAAATTTGAATTTCAAACGGATATAAAACGCGCATCCGATGTCGGATTGAGGCGATTTTTTTTCCAAAATGATTTTTTTTATATCTACGCGAAAAAATACCACACACGGTCATAGGACTTATTGTTTTACATTTATCAATTTTTAGCCATATATAGGGCAAAATTATAAGGAAAAAATGAAAATTAAATCGGAAAAAGAAATTGAGTCTACCGCGTAGATCTAAAAAAATAAGTAGGTTTTATAAAAGAATTTCCTCCAAAAGATACTCGAGGAAAAAGTTATGTCCGTTTGAAGTTTCAACAAATGTAACGTTGAAACTTGATTTGAATTTTAAACGGACATAAATCGCGCATCCAACGTTTGTTCGAGTCAATTTTTTTCCAATCTGATTTTTTTTATATCGATGCGAAAAAACACCATACACGGACATAGGACTTAGAGGTTTACGTTTCTCAGTCTTTGTCCATAGGACATAGGACTTATAGTTTTACGATTATCGGTTTTTGACCATATACAAACCAAGATTATAAGGAAAAAATGAAAGTCAAATAAGAAAAAAGAATTGAATCTACCACATAGATCTCAAAAAAATAAGAAAGTTTAAAAAAGTATTGCCTCCAAAAGATACTCGAGGAAAAAGTTACGACAATTTGATGTTTTAACAAATGTAACGTTGAAATTTGATTTGAATTTCAAACGGACATAAATCGCGCATCCGATGTCTGATCGACTCTATTTTTTTCCAACCCAATTTTTTTATATTTACGCTAAAAAACTTTACACACGGCTATGTATAGGTTTACGTTTATCGGTTTTTAACCATATATAGGGCAAAATTATGAGGAAAAAATAAAAGTCATATCGGACAAAGGGATTGAGTCTACCACATAGATCTCGAACAAATAAACAAGTTTAAATAAATGATCGCCTCCAAAAGATGCTCGAGGAAAAAATTACGGCCATTTGAAGTTTCAACAAATGCAATGTTAAAGGGGTACTTGTGAAAATTTGAACTTCAAACAGACATAAAACGCGCATCCGATATCCGATCGAGGTGATTTTTTTCCAACCTGATTATTTTTTCGATATCTACGCAAAAATCACACACGGTCATAAGACTTATAGTTTTACTTTTATTGCTTTTTGACCATATATAGGGCAAAATTATATGGAAAAATGACAGTCAAATTGGAAAAGGGGGATTGAGTCTTCCGGGTAGATCTCGAATAAATAAACAAGTTAAAAAAAAGAATCGCATCCAAAAGATACTCGAGGAGAAAGTTACGATGATTTGAAGTTTCAACAAATGTGACGTTAAAGGAGGTACTTGTGAAAATTTGAACTTCAAAAGGACATAAAACGCCATCTGATGTCTAATCGAGACAATTCTTTTTCCAATATGATTAGTTTTTCTATATCTACGCGAAAAAACACCACACTGCCTTAGGACTTATGGTTTTACTTTTATCGGCTTTTGACCATATATAGGACAAAATTATAAGGAAAAAATGATAGTCAAATCGGAAAAAGGGGATTGATTCTACCGCGTAGATCTCAAAAATATTAGCAAGTTTAAAAAAAGAATTGCCTCGAAAAGATACTCCAGAAAAACGTTACGACCATTTTAAGTTTCAACTACTCTAACGTTAAATGGGTTCTTGTGAAAATTTGAACTTCAAACGGACATAAAAAACGCATCGGATGTCCGATTGAGGCAATTTTTTTGAACCTGATTATTTTTACGAAATCTACACGAAAAAATACCACACACGGCCATATGACTTATAGTTTTATGTTTATATTTTTTGACCATATATAGGGCAAAATTATAAGGAAAAAATGAAAGTCTTATCGGACAAGGGTATATCTCAAAAAAATAAGCAAGTTTTAAAAAAGAATCGTCTCCAAAATATATTCGAGAAAAAAGTTACGGCCATTTGAATTTTAAACAAATGTAACGTTAAAGGGGTACTTGTGAAAATTTATACTACAAACGGACATACAACGCGCATCCGATGTCGGATCGAGGTGATTTTTTTCCCACCTGATTATTTTCTTGATATCTATGCAAAGAAATACCACAAATGGTGATCGGACTTATAATTTTATGTTAATCGATTTTTGACCATATATAGGGCAAAATTATAAGGAAGGAATAAAAGTTAATCAGAAAAAGAGATTGAGTCTACCGCGTAGATCTCAAAAAAATAATAAAGTTTAAAAAAAGAATCGCCTCCAAAAGATATTCGAGGAAAAAGTTACGACCATTTGAAGTTTCGACAAATCTAACGTTAAAGGGGTACTTGTCAAAAATTGAACTTCAAACGGACATAAATCGCGCATCCAATGTCCGATTGAGGCGATTTTTTTTCCAACCTGATTATTTTTTCGATATCTACGCAAAAAAAAGTCCACACACGGCCATATGACTTACAATTTTATATTTATCGGTTTTTGACCATAAATAGGGCAAAATTATAAGGAAAAAATGACCATCAAATCGGAAATAGGGGATTGAGTCTACAGCGTAGATCTCAAAAAAATTAGCAAGTTTGAAAAAATAATTGACTCCAATGATAATCGAGGAAAAAGTTACGGTCATTTGAAGTTTCGACAAATGTAACGCTAAATAGGAACTTATGAAAATTTGAACTTCAAACAGACATAAAACACGCATCGGATGTCTGATCGAGACAATTTTTTTCCATCCTGATTATTTTTATGAAATATATGTGAAAAATCACAACACGCGGTCATAGGACTTATAGTTTTACATTTATCAGTTTTTGACCATATATAGGGCAAAATTATAAGGAAAAAAATAAAACTTTCCGGACAAAGGTATTGAGTCTAACGCGTAGATCTCAAAAGAATAAGCAAGTTTAAAAAAAGAATCATCTCCAAAATATACTCGAGGAAAAAGTTACAGCCATTTGAATTTTCAACAAATGTAACGTTAAAGGGGTACGTGTGAAAATTTGAAATTTAAACTGAAATAAAACGTGCATCAGATGTCCGATCGAGGCGATTTTTATCAAACCTGATTATTTTTTTCGATATCAACATGAAAAATTACCACACCTGGCCATATGACTTATAGTTTTATGTTTATCGGTTTTTGACCATATATAGGGTAAAATTATAAGGAAAATATGAAAGTCAAATTAGACAAAGGGTAGATCTCAAAAAATTAATCTCTCCCAAAAGATACTCGAGGAAAAAGTTACGACCATTTGAATTCTAAACTAATGTAACGTTAAAGAGGTACTTGTGAAAATTTAAACTTCAAATAAACATAAAACGCGTATCCGATGTTCAATCAAGACGATTCTTTTTCCAACCTGATTAATTTTTTTATATCTACGCGAAAAAACCACAACACAGCCATTGGACTTATAGTTTTACTTATCAATTTTTGACCATATATAGGGAAAAAATATAAGGAAAGAATGAAAGTCAAATCGGACAAAGGGATTGAGTCTAACACGTAGATTTCGAAAAATAAGCAAGTTTAGAAAAAGAATCCCGACTAAAATATACTCGAGGAAAAAGTTATGGCATTTGAAGTTTCAATAAATGTTACGTTAAAGGGATACTTGTGAAAATTTGAATTTCAAACGGATATAAAACGCGCATCCGATGTCGGATTGAGGCAATTTTTTTCCAACATGATTTTTTTTATATCTACGCGAAAAAACACCACACACGGCCATAGGACTTATTGTTTTACGTTTATCGATTTTGGCCATATATAGGGCAAAATTATAAGGAAAAAATGAAAATTAAATTGGAAAAATAAATTGAGTCTACCGCGTAGATCTAAAAAAATAAGTAAGTTTTATAAAAGAATTGCCTCCAAAATATACTCGAGGAAAAAGTTACGGCCATTTGAAGTTTCAACAAATGTAACGTTGAAACTTGATTTGAATTTTAAACGGACATAAATCGCGCATCCAACGTTTGTTCGAGTCAATTTTTTTCCAATCTATTTTTTTGATATCTACGCGAAAAAACACTATACACGGACATAGGACTTAGAGGTTTACGTTTCTCAGTCTTTGACCATATATAAGGCAAAATTATATGGAGAAAATGAAAGTCATATCAAACAAAGGGACTAAGTCTAACGCGTAGATCTCGAACAACTAAGCAAGTTTAAATAAAGAATTGCCTCCAAAAGATACACGAGGAAAAAATTACGGTCATTTGAAGTTTCAACAAATGTAACGTTAAAGGGGTTTGTGAAAATTTGAACATCAAATGGACATATATCACGCATCCGATGTCCGATCGAGGTAATTTTTTTTCAACCTGATTATTTTTTCGATATCTACATGAAAAAACACCACACACGTCCATAGGACTTATAATTTTACTTTTATCCATTTTTGACCATATACATGGCAAAATTAAAAGGAAAAAATGACATTCAAATCGGAAAAAGAGGATTGAGTCTACCGCATATATCTCAAAAAAATTAGCAAGTTTAAAAAAGAATTGCGTCCAAAAGATACTCGAGGAAAAAATTACGACCATTTGAAGTTTCAACAAATGTAACATTAAATGGGTACTTGTGAAAATTTGAACTTCAAATGGACATAAAACACGCATCGGATGTCCGATTGACGCAATTTTTTTTCCAACCTGATTATTTTACGATATATACGTGAAAAACACCACACATAGCCACAGGACTTACAATTTTACATTTATCAATTTTTGATCATATATAGGGCAAAATTATAAGAAAAAACTGAAAGTCAAACCGGAAAAAGGGAATGAGTCTACTGCGTAGATCTTGAAAAAATAAGCTAGTTAAAGTTAAGAATCGCCTCCAAAAAATATTCGAGGAAAAAGTTACGGCCTTTTGAAGTTTCAACAAATGAAACGTTAAAGGGGTATTTGCGAAAATTTGAAATTCAAATGGATATAAAATGCACATTCGATGTTGATCAAGGCGAACTTTTTTCAACTGATTATTTTTTCGATACCTATGCGATAAAATAACACACAGTGATAGGAATTATAGTTTTATGTTTATCGATTTTCGAACATATATAGGGAAAAATTATATAGAAAAAAATTAAAGTGAAATCGGACAGGGGATTGAGTCTACCACGTAGATCTTAAAAAAAGCAAGTTTAAAAAAATTATCGCATCAAATAGATACTCGAGGAAAAATTTACGGCAATTTGAAGTTTCAACAAATGTAACGTTAAAGGGGTACTTGTGAAAACGTGCATCCAATATCTGATTGAGTCAATTTTTTTTCCATCCTGATTATTTTTTTGATATCTATGCGAAAAAAAACACACACGGCCATAGAACTTATCGTTTTATATTTATATCCGTTTTTGACAATATATAGCGCAAAGTTATAAGGAAACAATGAGAGTCATATCGGACAAAGGGAATGAGTCTATCGCGTAGATCTCGAAAAATAAACATGTTTAAAAAAAGAACTACCTCCAAAAGATATTCGAGGCAATAGTTACGACCATTTGAAGTCTCAACAAAAGTAACGTTAAAGGATCAAAAAAATAAGCTAGTTTAAAAAAAGAATTGCCTACAAAAATCGAGAAAAAAGTTACGGTCATTTGAAGTTTCATCAAATTTAACGTTAAAGGGGTACTTGTCAAAATTTGAACTTCAAACAGACATAAAACGCGTATCCGATGTCCAATCTAGGCGATTCTTTTTCCAACCTGATTATTTTTTTGAAATTTACACGAAAAAACACCACAAATGACAATAGGACTTATAGTTTTAAGTTTATCGATTTTTGACCATATATAGGGTTAAATTATAAGGAAAAAGTCAAAGTCATATCGGAGAAAGGGATTGAGTTTAATGCATAGATCTCAAAAAAATAGGCAAGTTTAAGAAAAGAATTGCCTCTAAAAGATATTCGAGGAATAAGTTATGGCCATTTGAAGTTTGAACAAATGCAACGTTAAAGGGTACTTGTGAAAATTTAAACTTCAAACGGACATAAAACGTGCATCTGATGTCTGATAGAGACGATTATTTTTCCAACCTGATTAATTTTTTTATACATGGAAAAAATACCTTACACGACCATAGGGTTTATAGTTTTACGTTTATCGATTTTTGACCATATATAGGGCAAAATTATAAGGAAAAATTGAAAGTTAAATTGGAAAAATAGATTGAATCGACCGTGTAGATCTCAAAAAAATAAGAAAGTTTAAAAAAGGAATCGCCTCCAAAAAGATATTCGAGGAAAAAGTTACTGCCATTTAAAGTTTCAACAAATGTAACGTTAAAGGATTACTTGTAAAAATTTATACTTCAAACAAACATAAAATGCGCATCCGATGTCCGATCGAGGCGATTTTTTTCCAACCTGATTATTTTTTCGATATCTACTCGAAAAAACACCACACACGGCAACATGAATAATAGTTTTACTTTTATCAATTTTTGACCATATATAGGGCAAAATTATAATGAAAAATTAAAGTCATATCGAACAAAGGGATTGAGTCTACAACGTAGATCTGAAAAAAATAAAAAAGTTTTAAAAAATAATCGCCTCCAAAAGATACTCAAGGAAAAAGTTACGGCAATTTGAAGTTTCAACAAGTGTAACGTTAAAGGGGTACTTGTGAAAATTTGAACTTCAAATGGACATAAAATGCGCATACGACGTCCGATTCAGGGGACTTTTTTCCAATCTAACTATTTTTTCGATATCTACGGGAAAAAACACAACACACGACCATAGGACTTATCATTTTACGTTTATCGGTTTTTGACCATATATAGGGCAATATTATAAGGAAAAAAATGAAATTCAAATAAGAAAGAGGGATTGATTCTACCACGTAGATCTCAAAAAAAAAAGCAAGTTTAAAAAAAGAATCGCCTCCAAAAGATTTTTAAGGAAAAAGTTACGGCCATTTGAAGTTTCAACAAATGTAATGTTAAAGGGATACTTATGAAAATTTAAACTTCAAGCGGATATAAAATGTGAATCGATATCTGATCAAGAGGATTTTTTTCCAACCTGATTTTTTTTCGATATTTATGAGAAAAGACAGCACACACAACCATAGGACTAATGGTTTTACGTTTATCGGTTTTGACCATATATAGGGCAAAATTATAAGGAAAATATGAAATTCAAATCGTAAAAAGGAATTGAATCTACCTCGTATATCTCAAAAAAATAAGCAAGTTTAAAAAAAGAATCGCCTCCAAAAGATACTCGAGGAAAAAGTTACAAGCATTTAAAGTTTTCACAAATCGAACATTAAAGAGTACTTGTGCAAATTTGAACTTCAAAAAGACATCAAACACGCATCTGATGTCTTATCGAGTCGAAGTTTTTTTTCAACCTAATTATCTTTTCGATATCTACGCGAAAAAATACCACACACATCTATAGGACTTATAGTTTTACGATGATCGGTTTTTGACCATATATAGACCAATATTATAAGGAAAAAATGAAAGTCAAATCGGAAAAAGGAATTGAATCTACCGCGTAGATCTAAAAAAAAGCAAGTTTAAAAAAAGAATCGCCTCCAAAAGATACTCGAGGAAAAAGTTACGGCCATTTGAAGTTTCAACAAATGTAATGTTAAAGGGTACTTGTGAAAATTTATACTTCAAAAGGACATAAAAAACACATCTGATATCCGATCGAGGCGATTTCTTTTCAACCTGATTATTTTTTTGATATCTACTTGAAAAAATACCACATTATAACATAAGACTTATAGTTTTACATTTATTGATTTTTGACCAGATATAGGGCAAAATTATATGGAAAAATGCAAAGTCAAATTAGAAAAAGGAATTCAATTGACTGCGTAGATGTCGATAACATAAGTAAGTTAAAAAAAAGAATTGCCTCCAAAAATACTCGAGGAAAAAATTTTGGCCATTTAAAGTTTCAACAAATGTAACGTTAAGGGTACTTGTGAAAATTTAAACTTCAAACGGACATTAAAAACGCATCCGATATTCGATCGATGCGATTTTTTTGATATCTACTGGAAAAACACCACACAATGCCATAAGACTTATAATTTTACGTTTATCGATTTTTGACCAGATAAAGGGCAAAATTATATGAAAAAATGCAAATTCAAATCACAAAATGGGATTGAGTCTACCGCGTAGATCTTTAATAAATAAGAAAGTTTTAAAAATGAATCGCCTCCAAAAGATACTTGAGGAAAAACTTACAGCCATTTGAAGTTTCTACAAATGTAACGTTAAAGGGGTACTTATGAAAATTTGAACTTCAAATGGATATAAAACGCGCATCTGACATGATATCGAAGCAATTTTTTTCCCAACCTGATTATTTTTTTGATACTACGCGAAAAAATAACACACACGCCCATAGGACTTATAATTTTACGTTTATCGGGTTTTTACCATATATAGGGTAGAATTCTAAGGAAAAAGGGAAGTCATATCGAACAAAGGGATTGAGTCTAACACGTAGATCTCAAAAAATAAGCAAGTCTAAAAAAAGAATCGCGTCCAAAAGATACTCGAGGAAAAAGTTACGACCATTCGAAGTTTCCAAATATAATGTTAAAGGGGTACTTGTGAAAATTTGAACTGCAAACGGAAATAACACATGCATCCGATGTCTGATCGAGATGATTTTTTTCCAACCTGATTCAATATCTACGCGAAAAAGCACCACACAAGGCCATAGGACTTATAGTTTTACTTTTATCGATTTTTGACTATATATAGGGCAAATTTATAAGGAAAAATGAAAGTCAAATTGGAAAAAGGAATCCAGTATACCACGTAGATGTCAATAAATTATGCAAGTTTAAAAAAAAGAATCGCCTCCAAAGATACTCGAGGAAAAAGTTACGGCCATTTAAAGTTTCAACAAATGTAATTAAAGGGTACTTGTGAAAATTTAAACTTCAAACGGACATAAAAAACGTATCTGATGTCCGATCGAGGTAACTTTTTTCCAACCTGATTATTTTTTTGATATATACTTAAAAAATCACCACACTATGCCATAGGACTTATAGTTTTACGTTTATCAATTTTTGATATGATATAGGGCAAAATTATATGAAAAAATGCAAAGTCAAATCAGAAAAACGGGATTGAGACTACCGCATAGATCTTTAATAAATAAGCCAGTTTAAAAAAAGAATCATCTCCAAAAGATACTCGAGGAAAAAGTTAAGACCATTTGAAGTTTCTACAAATGTAATGTTAAAGGGGTACTTGTGAAAATTTAAATTTCAAACGGAGATAAAACGCGCATATGATATCTGATTGTTTAGAATTTTTTTTGCAACCTGATATTTTTTTGATATCTTCGCGAAAAAATACCACACTCGTCCATAGTACTTATAGTTTTACATTATCGGTTTTTGACCATATAAGGAAAAAAAGTAAGTCATATCGGACAAATGTATTGATTTTACCGTGTAGATCTCAAAAAAATAAGCTAGTTTACAAAAGAATTGCCTCCAAAATATTTTCGAGGAAAAAGTTACGGCCATTTGAAGTTTCAACAAATGTAACGTTAAAAGGGTACTTGTGAAAATTTGAACTTCAAACGGACATAAAACACGCATCCGACGTCCGATCGAGCCGATTTTTCTTTCGAACCTAATTATTTTTTCGATATCTACGCGAAAAAGTATCACGCACTGCCGTAGAACTTATAGTTTTACGTTTATCGACTTTTAATCATATACAGGGTAAAATTATAAGAAAAAAACGAAAGTCAAATCTGTCAAAGAGATTGGATGTGCCGCATAGATATTGAAAAAATAAGCAAGTTTAAAAAAAGAATCGCTCCCAAAATATGCTCGAGAAAAAATCTACGGTCATTTGAAGTTTCACGAAAAGTGACTTTAAAGGGGTACTTGTGAAAATTTAAACTTCAAACGAACTTAAAATGCGCATCCGATCTCCGATCGAGCCAATTTTTCTTTCGAACCTGATTATTTTTTCGATATATACGCAAAATAGTACCACGCTCTGCCGTAGGACTTATAGTTTTATGTTTATCGGGTTTTAAACATATATAGGGTAAAATTATAAGGAAAAAATGAAAGTCAAATCGGTCAAAGAGATTTGATGTACCGCATAGATATCAAAAAAATAATCAAGTTTAAAAAAAGAATCGCTCCCAAAAGATGCTCGAGGAAAAATCTACGGTCATTTAAAGTTTCACAAAAAGTGATTTTAAAGGGATACTTGTGAAAATTTGAACTTCAAATGGATATAAAACGCGCATCCGATGTCCGATCGAGCCAATTTTTCTTTCGAACCCGATTACTTTTTTGATATCTACGCGAAAAAGTACCATGCACTACCGTAGGACTTATAGTTTTACGTTTATCGGGTTTTAACCATATATAGGGTAAAATTATAGGGAAAAAACAAATGTCAAATCGGTCAAAGAAATTTGATGTACCGCATAGATATCAAAAAAATAAGCATGTTTAAAAAAAGAATCTCTCCCAAAAGATGCTTGAGGAAAAATTTACAGTCATTTGAAGTTTCACGAAAAGTGACTTTAAAGAGATAGTTGTGAAAATTTGACCTTCAAACGGATATAAAATGCGCATCTGATGTCCGATCGAGCCGATTTATCTTTGGAACCTTATTTTTTTTATATCTACGCGAAAAAGTACGACGCACTGCCGTAGAACGTATAGTTTTACATTTATCGGGTTTTAACCATATATAGGGAAAAATTATAAGGAAAAAACGAAAGTCAAATCGGTCTAAGATATTGGATGTACCGCATAGATATCGAAAAATAAGCAAGCTTAAAAAAAGAATCGCTCCCAAAAGATGCTCAAGGAAAAATCTACGGTTATTTGAAGTTTCACAAAAAGTGACTTTAAAGGGGTACTTGTGAAAATTTGAACTTCAAACGGATATAAAACGCGCATCCGATGTCCGATCGAGCCGATTCTTCTTTCTAACCAGATTGTTTTTTCAATATCTACGCGAAAAAGTATCACGCATTGCCGTAGGACTTATAGTTTTACGTTTATCGGGTTTTAACCATATATAGGGTAAAATTATAGGGGAAAAGTGAAAGTCAAATCAATCAAAGAGATAGGATGTACCGCATAGATATCAAAAAAATAAGCAAGTTTAAAAAAAGAATCGCTCCCAAAAGATGCTCGAGGAAAAATCTACGGTCACTTGAAGTTTCACAAAAAAGTGACTTTAAAGGGGTACTTGTTAAAATTTGAACTTCAAACGGATATAAAACGCGCATCCGATGTCAGATCGAGCCGATTTTTCTTTCGAACTTGATTATTTTTTTGATATCCACGCGTAAAAGTACCACGCACTGCCATAGGACTTATAGTTTTACATTTATCGGGTTTTAACCATATATAGAGAAAAATTATAAGGAAAAAACGAAAGTCAAATCGGTCAAAGATATTGGACGTACCGCATAGATATCGAAAAAATAAGCAAGTTTAAAAAAAGAATCGCTCCCAAAAGATGCTCGAGGAAAAATCTACGGTTATTTGAAGTTTCACAAAAAGTGACTTTAAAGGGGTACTTGTGAAAATTTGAACTTCAAACGGATATAAAACGTGCATCCGATGTCCGATCGAGCCGATTCTTCTTTCTAACCAGATTGTTTTTTCAATATCTACGCGAAAAAGTACCACGCATTGCCGTAGGACTTGTAGTTTTACGTTTATCGAGTTTTAACCATATATAGGGTAAAATTATAGGGAAAAAGTGAAAGTCAAATCAGTCAAAGAGATAGGATGTACCGCATAGATATAAAAAAAATAAGCAAGTTTAAAAAAGAAACGCTCCCAAAAGATGCTCGAGGAAAAATCTACGGTCACTTGAAGTTTCACAAAAAAGTGACTTTAAAGGGGTACTTGTTAAAATTTGAACTTCAAACGGATATAAAACGCGCATCCGATGTCCGATCGAGCCGATTTTTCTTTCGAACCTGATTATTTTTTTTTGATATCTACGCGAAAAAGTACAATGCACTGCCGTAGGACTTATAGTTTAAAGTTTATCGGGTTTTAACCATATATAGGGTAAAATTATAGAGAAAAAACGAAAGTCAAATCCGTCAAAGAGATTTGATGTACCGCATAGATATCAAAAAAATAAGCAAGTTTAAATAAAGAATCGCTCCCAAAAGATGCTCGAAGAAAAATCTATGGTCATTTAAAGTTTCACGAAAAGTGACTTAAAAGGGGTACTTGTGATAATTTGAACTTTAAAAGGATATAAAATGCGCATCCGATGTCCGATCGAGCGGATTTTTCTTTCGAACCTGATTATTTTTTCGATGTCTACGTGAAAAAGTACCAGTACTGCCGTAAGACTTATAGTTTTACGTTTATCGTGTTTTAAACATATATAGGGTAAAATTATAGGGAAAAACGAAAGCCAAATCGGTCAAAGAGATTGGATGTACCGTATAGATATCGAAAAAATAAGCAAGTTTAAAAAAAGAATCGCTCCCAAAAGATGCTCGAGGAAAAAAAAATATACGGTCATTTGATGTTTCACGAAAAGTGACTTTGGAGGGGTACTTGTGAAAATTTGAATTTCTAACGGATATAAAACACGCATCCGATGTCTGATCGAGCCGATTTTTCTTTCGATCCTAATTATTTTTTCGATATGTAAGGGGAAAAGAACCAATACTGCCGTAGGACTTATAGTTTTACGTTTATCGTGTTTTAACCATATATAGGGTAAAATTATAGGAAAAAAACGAAAGTCAAATCGATCAAAGAGATTGGATGTACCGCATAGATATCGAAAAAATAAGCAAGTTTAAAAAAGAATCTCTCCAAAAAGATGCACGAGGAAAAATATATGGTCATTTGAAGTTTCACAAAAAGTGACTTTAGAGGGGTACTTAAGAAAATTTGAACTTCTAACGGATATAAAACACGCATCCGATGTTCAATCGAGCCGATTTTTCTTTCGAACCTGATTTATTTTTCGATATCTAAGGGAAAAAGTACCAGTACTGCCGTAGGACTTATAGTTTTACGTTTATCGGGTTTTAACCATATATAGGGTAAAATTATAGGGAAAAAACAAATGTCAAATCGGTCAAAGAAATTTGATGTACCACATAGATATCGAAAAAATAGGCATGTTTAAAAAAAGAATCTCTCCCAAAAGATGCTTGAGGAAAAATTTACAATCATTTGAAGTTTTACGAAGAGTGACTTTAAAGAGATAGTTGTGAAAATTTGAACTTCAAACGGATATAAAACGCGCATCTGATGTCCGATCGAGCCGATTTATCTTTGGAACCTGATTATTTTTTTGATATCTACGCGAAAAAGTACCACGCACTGCCGTAGGACTTATAGTTTTACGTTTATCGGGTTTTAACTATATATTGGGTAAAATTATAGGGAAAAAATGAAAGTCAAATCGGTAAAAGGGATTGGATGTACCGCATAGATATCGAAAAAATAAGCAAGTTTAAAAAAAAGAATCGATTCCAAAATATGCTCGAGGAAAAATCTACGATTATTTGAAATTTCACAAAAAGTGACTTTAGGGGTACTTGTGAAAAATTGAACTTCAAACGGATATAAAACGCGTATCCGATGTCCGATCAAATAGATATTTCTTTCGAACCTGATTATTTTTTCGATATCTACGCGAAAAAGTACAACGCACTGCCGTAGGACTTATCGTTTAACGTTTATTGGGTTTTAACCATATATAGGGAAAAATTATAAGGAAAAAACGAAAGTCAAATCGGTAAAAGAGATTGGATGTACCACATAGATATCAAAAAAATAAGCAAGTTTAAAAAAAGAATCGCTCCCAAAAGATGCTCGAGGAAAAATCTACGGTCATTTGAAGTTTCACAAAAAGTGACTTTAAAGGGGTACTTGTGAAAATTTGAACTTCAAACGGATATAAAACGCGCATTCGATGTCCGATCGAGCCAATTTTTCTTTCGAGCCTGATTCATTTTCCATATCTACGCGAAAAAGTACAACGCACTGTCATAGGACTTATAGTTTTACGTTTATCGGATTTTAACCATATATAGGGTAAAATTATAGGGAAAAAACGAAAGTCAAATCAGTCAAACAGATTCGATATACCACATAGATATCAAAAAAATAAGCATGTTTAGAAAAAGAATCGCTCCCAAAAGATGCTCGAGGAAAAATATATGGTCATTTGAAGTTTCACGAAAAGTGACTTTAAAGGGGTACTTGTATAAATTTAAACTTCAAACGGATATAAAACACGCATCCGATGTCCGATCGAGCCAATTTTTCTTCCGAACCTGATTATTTTTTGATATCTACGCGAAAAAGTACCAATACTGCCGTAGGACTTATAGTTTTACGTTTATCGGGTTTTAACCATACATAGGGCAAAATTATAAGGAAAAAATGAAAGTCAAATCGGTCAAAGAGATTGGATGTACTACAAAGATATCAAAAAAATAAGGAAGTTTAAAAAAAGAATCGCTCCCAAAAGATGGTCGAGGAAAAATCTACGGTCGTTTAAAATTTCACGAAAAGTGACTTTAAAGAGGTACTTGTGAAAATTTGAACATCAAACGGATATAAAACCCGCATCCGATGTCCAATCGAGCCAATTTTTCTTTCGAACCAGATTGTTTTTTCGATATCTACGGGAAAAAGTACCACGCACTGCCGTAGGACTTATAGTTTTTCGTTTATCGGGTTTTAACCATATATACGGTAAAATTATAGGGAAAAACGAAAGTCAAATCGGTCAATCAAATTGGATGTACCGCATATATATCGAAAAATAAGCATGTTTAGAAAAATAATCGCTCCCTAAAGATGCTCGAGGAAAAATCTACGGTCATTTGAAGTTTCACGAAAAGTGACTTTAAAGGGGTACTTGTGAAAATTTGAACTTCAAACGGACATAAAACGCGCATCCGATGTCCGATCAAGCCGATTTTTCTTTCGAACCTGATTATTTTTTTAATATCTACGCGAAAAAGTACCACGTACTACCGTAGGACTTATAGTTTACGTTTATCGGGTTTTAACCATATATAGGATAAAATTATAGGGAATAAACGAAAGTCAAATCAATCAAAGAGATTTGATGTACCGCATAGATATTGAAAAAATAAGCAAGTTTAAAAAAGAGATCGCTACCAAAAGATTCTCGAGGAAAAATCTACGGTCATTTGAAATTTCACGAAAATTGACTTTAAAGAGGTACTTGTGAAAATTTGAACTTCAAACGGATTTAAAACGCGCATCCGATGTTCGATCGAGCTGATTTTTCTTTCGAACCTGATTATTTTTTCGATATATACGCGAAAAAGTATCACACACTGCCTTAAGACTTATAGTTTTACGTTTATCGGGTTTTAACCATATATAGGGTAAAATTATAAGGAAAAAACGAAAGTCAAATCAGTCAAAGATATTGGATGTGCCGCATATAAATCGAAAAAATAAGCATGTTTCAAAAAATAATCGCTCCCAAAAGATACTCGAGGAAAAATCTACGGTCATTTGAAGTTTCACGAAAAGTGACTTAAAAGGGGTACTTGTGAAAATTTGAACTTTAAATGGATATAAAATGCGCATCCAATGTCCGATCCAGCCGATTTTTCTTTCGAACCTGATTATTTTTTCAATATCTACGTGAAAAAGTACCAGTACTGCTGTAGGACTTATAGTTTTACGTTTATCGGGTTTTAAACAAATATAGAATAAAATTATAGGGAAAAAACGAAAGTCAAATCGGTCAACAAAATTGCAAGTTTAAAATAAGAATCGCTCCCAAAAGATGCTCGAGGAAAAATATACGGTCATTTGAAGTTTCACGAAAAGTGACTTTGGAGGGGTACTTGTGAAAATTTGAACTTCTAATGGATATAAAACACGCATCCGACGTCTAATCGAGCCGATTTTTCTTTCGAACCTGATTATTTTTTCGATATCTAAGGGGAAAAGTACTAGTTTTACCGTAGGACTTATAGTTTTACGTTTATCGGGTTTTAACCATATATAGAGTAAAATTATAGGGAAAGAAATGAAAGTCAAATCGGTCAAAGAGATTGGATGTACCGCATAGATATCAAACAAATAAGCAAGTTTAAAAAAAGAATCGCTCCCAAAAGAATCTCGAGGAAAAATCTACAGTCATTTGAAGTTTCACAAAAAGTGACTTTAAAGGGGAACTTGTGAAAATTTGAACTTTAAACGGATATAAAACGCGCATCCGATGTCCGATCGAGCCGATTTTTTTTGAACCTGATAATTTTTTTTGATATCTATGTGAAAAAGTACCACGCACTGCTGTAGGACTTGTAGTTTTACGTTTATCAGGTTTTAACCATATATAGGGTAAATTTATAGGGAAAAAACGAATGTCAAATCGGTCAAAGATATTGGATGTACCACATAGATATCGAAAGAATAAGTAAGTTTAAAAAAGTATCGCTCCCAAAAGATGCTCGAGGAAAAATCTACGGTCATTTGAAGTTTCACGAAAAGTGACTTTAAAGGGGTACTTGTGAAAATTTGAACGTCAAACGGATATAAAACGCGCATCCGATGTCCGATCGAGTCTATTTTTCTTTCGAATCTGATTATTTTTTTAAATATACGTGAAAAAGACCACGCACTGCCATAGGACTTATAATTTTACGTTTATCGGGTTTTAACCATATATAAGGTAAAATTATAGGGAAAAAACGAAAGTCAAATCGGTCAAAGAGATTTGATGTACCGCATAGATATAGAATAAATAAGCAAGTTTAAAAACAGAAACGCTCCCAAAAGATGCTCGAGGAAAAATCTACGGTCATTTGAAGTTTCACGAAAAGTGACTTTAAAGAGATACCTTTGAAAATTTGAACTTCAAATTGATATAAAACGCGCATGCAATGTCCGATTGAGCCGATTTTTCTTTCGAACCTGATTATTTTTTTAATATCTACGCAAAAAAGTACTACGCACTGCCGTAGGACTTATAATTTTACGTTAATCGGGTTTGAACATATATAGGGTAAAATTATACGAAAAAAATGAAAGTCAAATCAGTCAAAGAGATTGGATGTACCGCATAGATATCGAAAAATTAAGCAAGTTTAAAAAAAGAATCGCTCCCAAAAGATGCTCGAGGAAAAATGTACGGTCATTTGAAGTTTCACGAAAAGTGACTTTAAAGGGGTACTTGTGAAAATTTGAGCTTCAAACGGATATAAAACGTGCATCCGATGTCCGATCAAGCCTATTTTTCTTTTGAACCTGATAATTTTTTTGATATCTACGCGAAAAAGTACCACGCTTTGCCGTAGGACTTATAGTTTTATGATTATCGGGTTTTAACCATATATAGGGTAAAATTATAAGGAAAAAACGAAAGTCAAATCGGTCAAAGAGATTGGATGTACTGCATAGATATCGAAAAAATAAGGAAGTTTAAAAAAAGAATCGCTCCCAAAAGATGCTCGAGGAAAAATCTACGGTCATTTGAAGTTTCACGAAAAGTGACTTTAAAGGGGTACTTGTGAAAATTTGAACTTCAAACGGATATAAAGCGCGCATCCGTTGTCCGAATAAGCCGATTTTTTTGAACCTGATTATTTTTTTGATATCTATGTGAAAAGTACCACGCACTATCGTAGGACTTGTAGTTTTACGTTTATCGGGTTTTAACCATATATAGGGTAAAATTATAGGGTAAAAACGAAAGTCAAATCGTTCAAAGAGATTGGATGTACCGCATTGATATTGAAAAAACAAGCAAGTTTAAAAAAGAATCGCTCCCAAACGATGCTCGAGGAAAAATCTACGGTCATTTAAAGTTTCACGAAAAGTGACTTTAAAGTGGTACTTGTGAAAATTTGAACATCAAACGGGTATAAAACGCGCATCTGATGTTCGATCGAGTCGATTTTTCTGTCAAACCTAATTATTTTTTTTATATCTACGGGAAAAAGTACCACGCACTGCCTTAGGACTTATAGTTTTACGTTTATCGGGTTTTAACCATATATAGGGTAAAATTATAAGGAAAAAATGAAAGTCAAATTGGTCAAAGAGATGTGATGTAACGCATAGATATCAAAAAAATAAGCAAGTTTAAAAAAAGAACCGCTCCCAAAAGATGCTCGAGGAAAAATCTACGGTGATTTGATGTTTCACGAAAAGTGACTTTAAAGGGGTACTTGTGAAAATTTTAACTTCGAACAGATATATAAAAGGCGCATCAGCTTTCCGATCGAGCTGATTTTTCTTTCAAAACTGATTATTTTTTTGATATCTACGCGAAAACGTACCACGCACTGCCGTAAGACTTATAGTTTTACGTTTATCGTGTTTTAACCATATATAGGGTAGAATTATAAGGAAAAAACGAAAGTCAAATCGGTCAAAGATATTTGATGTACCGCATATATTTCGAAAAAATAAGCAAGTTTACAAAATGAATCGCTCCCAAAAGATGCTCGAGTAAAAATCTACGGTCATTTAAAATTTCACGAAAAGTGACTTTAAAGGGGTACTTGTGAAAATTTGTACTTCAAACGGATATAATACGCGCATCCGATGTACGATCGAGCCGATTTTTCTTTTGAACCTGATTATTTTTTTGATATCTACGGGAAAAAGTATCACGCACTGCCGTAGAACTTATAGTTTTACGTTTACCGAGTTTTAACCACATATAGGGTAAAATTATAGAGAAAAAACGAAAGTCAAATCGGTCAAAGAGATTGGATGTACCGCATAGATATCGAAAAAATAAGCAAGTTTAAAAAAGAAATCGCTAGCAAAAGATGCTCAAGGAAAAATCTACGGTCATTTGAAGTTTTACGAAAAGTGACTTTAAAGGGGTACTTGTGAAAATTTGAACTTCAAACGGAAATAATATGCGCATCCGATGTGCGATCGAGCCGATTTTTCTTTTGAACCTTATTATTTTTTTGATATCTACGCGAAAAGTACCACTCACTGCCGTAGAACTTATAGTCTTACGTTTATCGTGTTTTAACCATATATAGGGTAAAATTATAAGGAAAAATTAAAGTCAAATCGGTCAAAGAAATTGGATGTACCACATAGATATCCAAAAAATAAGCAAGTTTAAAAAAACCATCGCTCCCAAAAGAGGCTCGAGGAAAAATCTACGGTCATTTGATGTTTCACAAAAAGTGACTTTAAAGGGGTACTTGTGAAAATTTGAACTTCAAACCGATATATAAAAGGCGCATCTGATGTCCGATCGAGCCGATTTTTCTTCCGAACCTGATTATTTTTTTGATATCTACTCGAAAAAGTACCACGCACTGCCGTAGGACTTATAGTTTTGCGTTTAACGTGTTTAATCCATATATAGAGTAAAATTATAAGGAAAAAACGAAAGTCAAATTAGTCGAATATATTGGATGTACCGCATATATATCGAAAAAATAATCAAGTTTAAAAAAAGAATCGCTCCCAAAAGATGCTAGAGGAAAAATCTACGGTCATTTAAAGTCTCACGAAAAGTGACTTTAAAGTGGTACTTGTGAAAATTTGAACTTCAAACGTATATAAAACGCGCATCAGATGTCCGATCAAGCCGATTTTTCTTTCGAACTTGATTATTTTTTCGATATCTACATGAAAAAGTATCACGCACTGCCGTAGGACTTATAGTTTTACGTTTATCAAGTTTTAACCACATATAGGGTAAAATTATAGGGAAAAAACAAAAGTCAAATCGGTCAAAGAGATTGGATGTACTGCATAGATATCAAAAAAATAAGCAAGTTTAAAAAAAAGAATGGCTCGCAAAAGATGCTCGAGGAAAAATCTACGGTCATTTGATGTTTTACGAAAATTGACTTTAAAGGGGTACTTTTGAAAATTTGAACTTCAAACGGATATAAAATGTGCATCCGATGTCCAATCGAGCCTATTTTTCTTTCGAACCTGATTATTTTTTCAATATCTACGCGAAAAGGTATCACGCACTGCCGTAGGACTTATAATTTTACGTTCATCATGTTTTAACCATATATAGGGTAAAATTATAAGGAAAAAACGAAAGTCAAATCGGTCAAAGAGATTGGATGTACCACATAGATATCAAAAAATAAGCAAGTTTAAAAAACAAATCGCTCCCAAAAGATGCTCGAGAAAAAATCTACGGTCATTTAAATTTTCACTAAAAGTGACTTAAAATGGTACTTATGAAAATTTGAACTTCAAACGGATGTAAAACGCGCATCAGATGTCCGATCGAGCCGATTTTTCTTTCGAACTTGATTATTTTTTTGATATCTAAGCGAAAAAGTACCACACACTGCCGTAGGACTTATAGTTTTACATTTATCGGGTTTTAACTATATATAGGGTAAAATTATAGGGAAAAAATGAAAGTCAAATCGGTCAAAGAGATTGGGTGTACCGCATAGATATTGAATAAATAAGTAAGTTTAAAAAAAGAATCGCTCGCAAAAGATGCTCGAGGATAAATCTGCGGTCATTTGAAGTTTCACGAAAAGTGACTTTAAAGGGGTACTTGTGAAAATTTGTACTTCAAACGGACATAAAACGCCCATCCGATGTACGATCGAGCCGATTTTTCTTCCGAACCTGATTATTTTTTAGATATCTACATGAAAAATTACAGCACACTGCCGTAGGACTTAAAGTTTTACGTTTATCAGGTTTTAACCACATATAGGGTAAAATTATAGGGAAAAAACGAAAGTCAAATCGGTCAAAGAGATTGGATGTACCACATAGATATTAAAAAAATAAGAAAGTTTAAAAAAAGAATCGCTCCTAAAAGATACTCGAGGAAAAATCTACGGTCATTTGAAGTTTCACTAAAAGTGACTTAAAAGGGGTACATGTGAAAATTTGAACTTCAAACGGATATAAAACACGCATCCGATGTTTGATCGAGCCGATTTTTCTTTCGAATCTGATTACTTTTTCGATATCTAAGCGAAAAAGTACCACGCACTGCCGTAGGACTTATAGTTTTACGTTTATCGGGTTTTAACCATATATAGGGTAAAATTATAAGGAAAAAACGAAAGTCAAATCGGTCAAAAAGATTGGATGTACCGCATAGATATCAAAAAAATAAGCAAGTTTAAAAAAAGAATCGCTCCCAAAAGATGCTCGAGGAAAAATCTACGGTGATTTGAAGTTTCACGAAAAGTGACTTTAAAGGGGTACTTGTGAAAAATTGAACTTCAAGCGGATATAAAACGAGCATCCGATGTCCGATAAGGCCGATTTTTCTTTCGAACTTGATTATTTTTTTGATATCTACACGAAAAAGTACCACGCACTGCCGTAGGACTTAAAGTTTTACGTTTATCGGGCTTTAACCATATATAGGGTAAAATTATAGGGTAGAAATGAAAGTCAAATCGGTCAAAGAGATTGGATGTACCGCATAGATATCGAAAAAATAAGCAAGTTTAAAAAAAGAATCGCTCACAAAAGATGCTAGAGGAAAAATCTTCGGGCATTTAAAGTTTCACGAAAAGTGACTTTATAGGGATACTTGTGAAAATTTAAACTTCAAACGGATATAAAACGCGCATCCGATGTCCGATCGAGCCGATTTTTCTTTCGAACCTGATTATTTTCTTGATATCTACGCGAAAATGCACCACGCACTGCCGTAGGACTTATAGTTTTACGTTTATCGAGTTTTAACAATATATAGGGAAAATTATAAGGAAAAAACGAAAGTCAAATCGGTCAAAGAGATTGGATGTACCGCATATATATAAAAAAATAAATCAAGTTTAAAAAAAGAATCGCTCACAAAAGATGCTCGAGGAAAAATCTACGGGCATTTGAAGTTTCACAAAAAGTGACTAGAAAGAGGTAGTTGTGAAAATTTGAACTTCAAACGGATATAAAACGCGCATCCGATGTCCGATCGATCCGATTTTTCTTTCGAACCTGATTATTTTTTTATATCTACGCGAAAAAGAACCACGCACTGCCGTAGGACTTAAAGTTTTACGTTTACCGGGTTTTAACCATATATAGGGTAAAATTATAAGGAAAAAATGAAAGTCAAATCGGTCAAAGAGATTGGATGTACCGCATAGATATAAAAAAATAAATCAAGTTTAAAAAAAGAATCGCTCACAAAAGATGCTCGAGGAAAAATCTACGGGCATTTGAAGTTTCACAAAAAGGGACTTTAAAGAGGTAGTTGTGAAAATTTGAACTTCAAACGGATATAAAACGCGCATCCGATGTCCGATCGATCCGATTTTTCTTTCGAACATGATTATTTTTTTGATATCTACGCGAAAAATTACTACGCACTGCCGTAGGACTTATAGTTTTACGTTTATCGGGTTTTAACCATATATAGGGTAAAATTATAAGGAAAAAACGAAAGTCAAATCGGTCAAAAATATTTGATTTACCGCATAGATATCAAAAAAATAAGCAAGTTTAAAAAAAGAATCGCTCCCAAAAGATGCTCGAGGAAAAATCTACGGGCATTTGAAGTTTCACGAAAAGTGACTTTAAAGGGGTACTTGTGAAAATTTGAACTTCAAACGGATATAAAACGAGCATCCGATGTCCGATCGAGCCGATTTTTCTTTCGAACCTGATTATTTTTTTGATATTTACGCGAAAAAGAACCACGCATTGCTGTAGCACTTAAAGTTTAACGTTTATCGGGCTTTAACCAAATATAGGGTAAAATTATAGGGTAAAAATGAAAGTCAAATCGGTCAAAGAGATTGGATGTACCGCATAGATATCGAAAAAATAAGCAAGTTTAAAAAAAGAATCGCTCACAAGAGATGCTCGAGGAAAAATCTACGGGCATTTGAAGTTTTACGAAAAGTGACTTTAAAGGGATACTTGTAAAAATTTAAACTTCAAACGGATATAAAATGCGCATCCGATGTACGATCGAGCCGATTTTTCTTTGGAACCTGATTATTTTTTTGATATCTACGCGAAAAAGTACCACGCACTGCCGTAGGACTTATAGTTTTACGTTTATCGGGTTTTAACCATATATAGGGTAAAATTATAAGGAAAAAACGAAAGTCAAATCGGTCAAAGAGATTTGATGTACCGCATAGATATAAAAAAATAAATCAAGTTTAAAAAAGAATCGCTCACAAAAGATGCTCGAGGAAAAATCTACGGGCATTTGAAGTTTCACAAAAAGTGACTTTAAAGAGGTAGTTGTGAAAATTTGAACTTCAAACGGATATAAAACGCGCATCCGATGTCTGATCGATCCGATTTTTCTTTCGAACCCGATTATTTTTTCGATATCTACGCGAAAATTTACCACGCACTGCCGTAGGACTTATAGTTTTACGTTTATTGGGTTTTAACCTTATATAGGGTAAAATTATAAGGAAAAAACGAAAGTCAAATCGGTCAAAAATATTAGATTTACCGCATAGATATCAAAAAAATAAGCAAGTTTAAAAAAAAATCGCTCCCAAAAGATGCTCGAGGAAAAATCTACGGTCATTTGAAGTTTCACGAAAAGTGACTTTAAAGGGGTACTTATGAAAATTTGTACTTTAAACGGATATAAAACGCGCACCCAATGTACGATCGAGTCGATTTTTATTTCGAACCTTATTATTTTTTTGATTTCTACGCGAAAAGGTACCACGCACTACCCTAGGACTTATAGTTTTACATTTATCGGGTTTTAACTATATATAGGGTAAAATTATAAGGAAAAACGAAAGTTAAATCGGTCAAAGACATTGGATGTACCGCATAGATATCGAAAGAATAAGAAAGTTTTAAAAAATAATCGCTCCCAAAAGATGCTCGAGGAAAAATCTACGGTCATTTGAAGTTTCACGAAAAGTTACTTTAAAGGGGTACTTGTGAAAATTTGAACTTCAAACGGATATAAAACGCGCATCCGATGTTCGATCGAGATGATTTTTCTTTCGAACCTGATTATTTTTTCGCTATATACACAAAAAGGTACCACGCACTGATGTAGGACTTATAGTTTTACGTTTATCGGGTTTTAACCATATATAGAATAAATTATGAGGAAAAAATGAAAGCCAAATCGGTCAAAGAGATTGGATGTACCTCATAAATATCGAAAAAATAAGCAAGTTTAAAAAAAGAATCGATCCCAAAAGTTTCTCGAGGAAAAATCTAAGGTCATTTGAAGTTTCACAAAAAGTGACTTTAAAGGGGTACTTGTGAAAATTTTAACTTCAAACGGATATAAAACGGGCATCCGATGTCCGATCGAGCCAACTTTTCTTTCGAACCTGATTACTTTTTCGATATCTATGCTAAAAGGTACCACGCATTGACGTAAAACTTATAGTTTTATGTTTATCGGGTTTTAACCATATATAGGGTAAAATTATGAGGAAAAAATGAAAGTCAAATCGGTCAAAGAGATTGGATGTACCGCATAGATATCTAAAAAATAAGCTAGTTTAAAAAAATAATCGATCCCAAAAGATGCTCGAGGAAAAATCTACGGTCATTTGAAGTTTCACAAAAAGTGACTTTTAAGGGGTACTTGTGAAATTTGAACTTCAAACGGATATAATATGCGCATCCGATGTCCGATCGAGCCGATTTTTCTTTCGAAACTGATTTTTTTTTGATATCTACGTGAAAGCGTACCACGCACTGCCGTAGGACTTATAGTTTTACGTTTATTGTTTTTTAACCATATATAGGGTAAAATTATAAGGAAAAAACGAAAGTCAAATCGGTCAAAGATATTGGATGTACCGCATATATATCGAAAAAATAAGCAAGTTTAAAAAATGAATCGCTCCCAAAAGATGCTCGAGGAAAAATGTACGGTCATTTAAAATTTCACGAAAAGTGACTTTAAAGTGGTACTTGTGAAAATTTGAACTTCAAACGGATATAAAACGCGCATCCGATGTCCGCTCGAGCCGATTTTTCTTTTTAACCTGATTATTTTTTTGATATCTACGCGAAAAAGTATCAAGCACTGCCGTAGGACTTATAGTTTTACGTTTATCGGGTTTTAACCACATATAGGGTAAAATTATAGGGGGGAAACGAAAGTCAAATCGGTCAAAGAGATTGGATGTACCGCATAGATATCAAAAAAATAAGCAAGATTAAAAAAAAATAATCGCTCGCAAAAGATGCTCGAGGAAAAATCTACGGTCATTTGAACTTTTCCGAAAAGTGACTTTAAAGGGGTACTTGTGAAATTTCAACTTCAAACGGATATAATATGCGCATCCGATGTCCAATCGAGCTGATTTTTCTTTAAAACCTTATTATTTTTTCAATATCTACGTGAAAAGGTACCACGTACTACCGTAGGACTTATAATTTTACGTTTATCGGGTTTTAACCATATATAGGGTAAAATTATAAGGAAAAAATAAAAGTCAAATCAGTCAAATAGAACGGATGTACCACATAGATATCATAAAAATAAGTAAGTTTAAAAAAAGAATCGCTCCCAAAAGATGCTCGAGGAAAAATCAATGTTCATTTGAAGTTTCACGAAAAGTGACTTTAAAGGGGTACTTGTAAAAATTTGTACTTCAAACGGATATAAAACGCGCATCCGATGTACGATCGAGCCAATTTTTCTTTTGAACCTGATTATTTTTTTGATATCTACGGAAAAAAGTATCACGCACTGCCGTAGAACTTATAGTTTTACGTTTACCGAGTTTTAACCACATATAGGGTAAAATTATAGGAAAAAACGAAAGTCAAATCGGTCAAAGAGATTGGATGTACCGCATAAATATCAAAAAAATAAGCAAGTTTAAAAAAGAAATCGCTAGCAAAAGATGATCGAGGAAAAATCTACGGTCATTTGAAGTTTTACGAAAAGTGACTTTAAATGGGTATTTGTGAAAATTTGAACTTCAAACGGAAATAATATGCGCATCCGATGTGCGATCGAGCCGATTTTTCTTTTGAACCTGATTATTTTTTTTGATATCTACGCGAAAAGTACCACTCACTGCCGTAGAACTTATAGTCTTACGTTTATCGCTTTTTAACCATATATAGGGTAAAATTATAAGGAAAAACGAAAGTCAAATCGGTCAAAGAAATTGGATGTACCACATAGATATCAAAAAAATAAGCAAGTTTAAAAAAAGAATCGCTCCCAAAAGATGCTCGAGGAAAAATCTACGGTCATTTGATGTTTCACAAAAAGTGACTTTAAAGGGGTACTTGTGAAAATTTGAACTTCAAACCGATATATAAAAGGCGCATCTGATGTCCGATCGATCTGATTTTTCTTTCAAACCTGATTATTTTTTTGATATCTACTCGAAAAAGTACCACGCACTGCCGTAGGACTTATAGTTTTGCGTTTATCGTGTTTTATCCATATATAGAGTAAAATTATAAGGAAAAAATGAAAGTCAAATTAGTCAAAGATATTGGATGTACCGCATATATATCGAAAAAATAATCAAGTTTAAAAAAAGAATCGCTCCCAAAAGATGCTAGAGGAAAAATCTACGGTCATTTAAAGTCTCACGAAAAGTGACTTTAAAGTGGTACTTGTGAAAATTTGAACTTCAAACGGATATAAAACGCGCATTAGATGTCCGATCGAGCCAATTTTTCTTTCGAACTTGATTATTTTTTCGATATCTACATGAAAAAGTATAACGCACTGCTGTAGGACTTATAGTTTTATGTTTATCGGGTTTTAACCAAATATAGGGTAAAATTATAGGGAAAAACGAAAGTCAAATCGGTCAAAGAGATTGGATGTACCGCATAGATATGAAAAAATAAGCAAGTTTAAAAAAAGAATCGCTCGCAAAAGATGCTCGAGGAAAAATCTATGGTCATTTGAAGTTTTACGAAAATTGACTTTAAAGGGGTACTTTTGAAAATTTGAACTTCAAACGGATATAAAATGCGCATCCGATGTCCAATCGAGCCTATTTTTCTTTCGAACCTGATTATTTTTTCAATATCTACGCGAAAAGGTATCACGCACTGCCGTACGACTTATAATTTTACGTTCATCATGTTTTAACCATATATAGGGTAAAATTATAAGGGAAAAACGAAAGTCAAATCGGTCAAAGAGATTGGATGTACCACATAGATATCAAAAAAATAAGCAAGTTTAAAAAACAAATCGCTCCCAAAAGATGCTCGAGAAAAAATCTACGGTCATTTGAAGTTTCACTAAAACTGACTTAAAAGGGGTATTTATGAAAATTTGAACTTCAAACGGATGTAAAACGCGCATCAGATGTCCGATCGAGCCGATTTTTCTTTCGAACCTGATTATTTTTTTGATATCTAAGCGAAAAAGTACAACACACTGCCGTAGGACTTATAGTTTTACATTTATCAGGTTTTAACCATATATAGGGTAAAATTATAGGGAAAAAATGAAAGTCAAATCGGTCAAAAAGATTGGGTGTACCGCAAAGATATTGAATAAATAAGTAAGTTTAAAAAAAGAATCGCTCGCAAAAGATGCTCGAGGATAAATCTGCGGTCATTTGAAGTTTCACGAAAAGTGACTTTAAAGGGGTACTTGTGAAAATTTGTACTTCAAACGGATATAAAACGCGCATCCGATGTACGATCGAGCCGATTTTTCTTCCAAACCTGATTATTTTTTAGATATCTACGTGAAAAAATTACAGCACACTGCCGTAGGACTTATAGTTTTACGTTTATCAGGTTTTAACCACATATGAGGTAAAATTATAGGGAAAAAACGAAAGTCAAATCGGTCAAAGAGATTGGATGTACCACATAGATATCAAAAAAATAAGAAAGTTTAAATAAAGAACCGCTCCCAAAAGATGCTCGAGGAAAAATCTACGGTCATTTGAAGTTTCACTAAAAGTGACTTAAAAGGGGTACTTGTGAAAATTTGAACTTCAAACGGATATAAAACGCGCATCCGATGTTTGATCGAGCCGATTTTTCTTTGGAATCTGATTACTTTTTTGATATCTAAGCGAAAAAGTACCACGCACTGCCGTAGGACTTATAGTTTTACGTTTATCGGGTTTTAACCATATATAGGGTAAAATTATAAGGAAAAAATGAAAGTCAAATCGGTCAAAAAGATTGGATGTACCGCATAGATATCAAAAAAATAAGCAAGTTTAAAAAAAGAATCGCTCCCAAAAGATGCTCGAGGAAAAATCTACGGTGATTTGAAGTTTCACGAAAAGTGACTTTAAAGGGGTACATGTGAAAATTTGAACTTCAAACGGATATAAAACGAGCATCCGATGTACGATCGAGCCGATTTTTCTTTCGAACCTGATTTTTTTTCGATATCTACGCGAAAAGGTACCACGTACTGACGTAGAACTTATAGTTTTATGTTTATCGGGTTTTAACCATATATAGGGTAAAATTATGAGGAAAAAATGAAAGTCAAATCGGTCAAAGAGATTGGATGTACCGCATAGATATCGAAAAAATAAGCTAGTTTAAAAAAAGAATCGATCCCAAAAGATGCTCGAGGAAAAATCTACGGTCATTTGAAGTTTCACAAAAAGTGACTTTTAAGGGGTACTTCTGAAAATTTGAACTTCAAACGGATATAAAACGCGCATCCGATGTCTGATCGAGCCAATTTTTCTTTCGAACCTGATTATTTTTTCGATATCTATGTGAAAAGGTATCACGCATTTCCGTAGGACTTATAGTTTTATGTTTATCGGGTTTTAACTATATATACGGTAAAATTATAGGGAAAAAACGAAAGTCAAATCGTTCAAAGAGATTGGATGTACCAAATAGATATTGAAAAAATAAGCAAGTTTAAAAAAAGAATCGCTCCCAAAAGATGCTCGAGGAAAAATCTACAGTCATTTAAAGTTTCACAAAAAGTGACTTTAAAGTGGTACATGTGAAAATTTGAACTTCAAACGGGTATTAAACGCGCATCTGATGTTCGATCGAGCAGATATTTCTTTTAAACCTAAATATTTTTTTTGATATCTACGCGAAAAAGTACCACGCACTGCCTTAAGACTTATAGTTACGTTTATCGGGTTTTAACCATATATAGGGTAAAATTATAAGGAAAAAATGAATGTCAAATCGGTCAAAGATATTGGATGTACCGCATATATATCGAAAAAATAAGCAAGTTTAAAAAAAGAATCACTTCCAAAAGATGCTCGAGGAAAAATCTACGGTCATTTGAACTTTTCCGAAAAGTGACTTTAAAGGGGTACTTGTGAAATTTGAACTTCAAACGGATATAAAATGCGCATCCGATGTCCAATCGAGCCGATTTTTCTTTAAAACCTGATTATTTTTTCAATATCTACGTGAAAAGGTACCACGTACTGCCGTAGGACTTATAATTTTACGTTTATCGGGTTTTAACCATATATAGGGTAAAATTATAAGGAAAAAATAAAAGTCAAATCAGTCAAATAGATTGGATGTACCACATAGATATCATAAAAATAAGCAAGTTTAAAAAAAGAATCGCTCCCAAAAGATGCTCGAGGAAAAATCAATGTTCATTTGAAGTTTCACGAAAAGTGACTTTAAAGGGGTACTTGTAAAAATTTGTACTTCAAACGGATATAAAACGCGCATCCGATGTACGATCGAGCCGATTTTTCTTTTGAACCTGATTATTTTTTTGATATCTACGGGAAAAAGTATCACGCACTGCCGTAGAACTTATAGTTTTACGTTTACCGAGTTTTAACCACATATAGGGTAAAATTATAGGGAAAAAATGAAAGTCAAATCGGTCAAAGAGATTGGATGTACCGCATAAATATCGAAAAAATAAGCAAGTTTAAAAAAGAAATCGCTAGCAAAAGATGATCGAGGAAAAATCTACGGTCATTTGAAGTTTTACGAAAAGTGACTTTAAATGGGTATTTGTGAAAATTTGAACTTCAAACGGAAATAATATGCGCATCCGATGTGCGATCGAGCCGATTTTTCTTTTGAACCTGATTATTTTTTTTGATATCTACGCGAAAAGTACCACTCACTGCCGTAGAACTTATAGTCTTACGTTTATCGCTTTTTAACCATATATAGGGTAAAATTATAAGGAAAAACGAAAGTCAAATCGGTCAAAGAAATTGGATGTACCACATAGATATCAAAAAAATAAGCAAGTTTAAAAAAAGAATCGCTCCCAAAAGATGCTCGAGGAAAAATCTACGGTCATTTGATGTTTCACAAAAAGTGACTTTAAAGGGGTACTTGTGAAAATTTGAACTTCAAACCGATATATAAAAGGCGCATCTGATGTTCGATCGATCTGATTTTTCTTTCGAACCTGATTATTTTTTTGATATCTGCTCGAAAAAGTACCACGCACTGCCGTAGGACTTATAGTTTTGCGTTTATCGTGTTTTATCCATATATAGGGTAAAATTATAAGGAAAAAATGAAAGTCAAATTAGTCAAAGATATTGGATGTACCGCATATATATTGAAAAAATAATCAAGTTTAAAAAAAGAATCGCTCCCAAAAGATGCTAGAGGAAAAATCTACGGTCATTTAAAGTCTCACGAAAAGTGACTTTAAAGTGGTACTTGTGAAAATTTGAACTTCAAACGGATATAAAACGCGCATTAGATGTCCGATCGAGCCAATTTTTCTTTCGAACTTGATTATTTTTTCGATATCTACATGAAAAAGTATCACGCACTGCTGTAGGACTTATAGTTTTACGTTTATCGGGTTTTAACCACATATAGGGTAAAATTATAGGAAAAAAACGAAAGTCAAATCGGTCAAAGGGATTGGATGTACCGCATAGATATCAAAAAATAAGCAAGTTTAAAAAAAAAGAATCACTCGCAAAAGTTGCTCGAGGAAAAATCTATGGTCATTTGAAGTTTTACGAAAATTGACTTTAAAGGGGTACTTTTGAAAATTTGAACTTCAAACGGATATGAAATGCGCATCTGATGTCCAATCGAGCCTATTTTTCTTTCGAACCTGATCATTTTTTCAATATCTACGCGAAAAGGTATCACGCACTGCCGTAGGACTTATAATTTTACGTTCATCATCTTTTAACCATATATAGGGTAAAATTATAAGGGAAAAACGAAAGTCAAATCGGTCAAAGAGATTGGATGTACCACATAGATATCAAAAAAATAAGCAAGTTTAAAAAACAAATCGCTCCCAAAAGATGCTCGAGAAAAAATCTACGGTCATTTGAAGTTTCACTAAAAGTGACTTAAAAGGGGTATTTATGAAAATTTGAACTTCAAACGGATGTAAAACGCGCATCAGATGTCCGATCGAGCCGATTTTTCTTTCGAACCTGATTATTTTTTTGATATCTAAGCGAAAAAGTACAACACACTGCCGTAGGACATATAGTTTTACATTTATCAGGTTTTAACCATATATAGGGTAAAATTATAGGGAAAAAATGAAAGTCAAATCGGTCAAAGAGATTGGGTGTACCGCAAAGATATTGAATAAATAAGTAAGTTTAAAAAAAGAATCGCTCGCAAAAGATGCTCGAGGATATATCTGCGGTCATTTGAAGTTTCACGAAAAGTGACTTTAAAGGGGTACTTGTGAAAATTTGTACTTCAAACGGATATAAAACGCCCATCCGATGTACGATCGAGCCGATTTTTCTTCCAAACCTGATTATTTTTTAGATATCTACGTGAAAAATTACAGCGCACTGCCGTAGGACTTATAGTTTTACGTTTATCAGGTTTTAACCACATATGAGGTAAAATTATAGGGAAAAAATGAAAGTCAAATCGGTCAAAGAGATTGGATGTACCACATAGATATCAAAAAAATAAGAAAGTTTAAATAAAGAACCGCTCCCAAAAGATGCTCGAGGAAAAATCTACGGTCATTTGAAGTTTCACTAAAAGTGACTTAAAAGGGGTACTTGTGAAAATTTGAACTTCAAACGGATATAAAACGCGCATCCGATGTTTGATCGAGCCGATTTTTCTTTCGAATCTGATTACTTTTTTGATATCTAAGCGAAAAAGTACCACGCACTGCCGTAGGACTTATAGTTTTACGTTTATCGGGTTTTAACCACATATGGGGTAAAATTATAGGGAAAAAACGAAGTCAAATCGGTCAAAGAGATTGGATGTACCGCATAGATATCAAAAAAATAAAAAAGTTTAAAAAATAGAATCGCTCGCAAAAGATGCACGAGGAAAAATCTACGGTCATTTGAAGGTTTACGAAAAGTGACTTTACAGGGGTACTTGTGAAATTTGAACTTCAAACGGATATAAAATGCGCATCCGATGTCCAATCGAGCCGATTTTTCTTTAAAACCTGATTATTTTTTCAATATCTACGTGAAAAGGTACCACGCACTGCCGTAGGACTTATAATTTTACGTTTATCGGTTTTTAACCATATATAGGGTAAATTATAAGGAAAAAACAAAAGTTAAAATGGTCAAAGAGATTTGATGTACCACATAGATATCAAAACAATAAGCAAGTTTAAAAAAAGAATCGCTCCCAAAAGATGCTCGAGGAAAAATCTACGGTCATTTGAAGTTTCACGAAAAGTGACTTAAAAGGGGTACTTGTGAAAATTTGAACTTCAAACGGATATAAAACGCGCATCCGATGTCCGATCGAGCCGATTTTTCTTTCGAACCTGATTATTTTTTTGATATCTACGCGAAAAGGAACCACGCACTGCCGTAGGACTTAAAGTTTTACGTTTATCGGGCTTTAACCATATATAGGGAAAAATTATAGGGTAAAAACGAAAGTCAAATCGGTCAAAGAGATTGGATGTACCGCATAGATATCGAAAAAATAAGCAAGTTTAAAAAAAATCGCTCGCAAAAGATGCTCAAGAAAAAATCTACGGTCATTTGAAGTTTTACGAAAAGTGACTTTAAAGAGGTACTTGTGAAAATTTGAACTTCAATCGGATATAATATGCGCATCCGATGTGCGATCGAGCCGATTTTTTTTTCGAATTTGATTATTTTTTTGATATCTACGCGAAAAGTACCACTCACTGCCGTAGGACTTATAGTCTTACGTTTATCGTGTTTTAACCATATATAGGGTAAAATTATAAGGAAAAAACGAAAGTCAAATCGGTCAAAGAGATTGGATGTACCGCATAGATATCAAAAAAATAAGCAAGTTTAAAAAAAGAATCGCTTCCAAAAGATGCTCGAGGAAAAATCTACGGTCATTTGATGTTTCAGAAAAAGTAACTTTAAAGGGGTACTTGTGAAAATTTGAACTTCAAACCGATATATAAAAGGCGCATCTGATGTCCGATCGAGCCGATTTTTCTTTTGAACCTGATTATTTTTTTGATATCTACTCGAAAAAGTACCACGCACTGCCGTAGGACTTATAGTTTTACGTTTATCGTGTTTTAACCATATATAGGGTAAAATTATAAGGAAAAAATGAAGGTCAAATCGGTCAAAGATATTAGATGTACCGCATATATATCGAAAAATAATCAAGTTTAAAAAAAGAATCGCTCCCAAAAGATGCTCGAGGAAAAATCTACGGTCATTTAAAGTTTCACGAAAAGTGACTTTAAAGTGGTACTTGTGAAAATTTGAACTTCAAACGGATATAAAACGATCATCCGATGTCCGATCGAGCCGATTTTTCTTTCGAACCTGATTATTTTTTTTATATCTACGCGAAAAAGAACCACGCACTGCCGTAGGACTTAAAGTTTTACGTTTATCGGGCTTTAACCATATATAGGGTAAAATTATTGGGAAAAATGAAAGTCAAATTGGTCAAAGAGATTTGATGTACCGCATAGATATCAAAAAAATAAGCAAGTTTAAAAAAAGAATCGGTCCCAAAAGATGCTCGAGGAAAAATCTACGGTCATTTGACGTTTCACGATTAGTGACTTTAAAAGGGTACTTGTGAAAATTTGAACTTCAAACGGATATAAAACGTGCATCCGATGTCCGATCAAGCCGATTTTTCTTTCGAACCTGATTTTTTTTTTATATGTACGCGAAAAAAGAACCACGCACTGCCGTAGGACTTATAGTTTTACGTTTATCGGGCTTTAACCATATATAGGGTAAAATTATTGGGAAAAATGAAAGTCAAATTGGTCAAAGAGATTGGATGTACCGCATAGATATCAAAAAAATAAGCAAGTTTAAAAAAAGAATCGCTCCCAAAAGATGCTCGAGGAAAAATCTACGGTCATTTGACGTTTCACGAAAAGTGACTTTAAAGGGGTACTTGTGAAAATTTGAACTTCAAACGGATATAAAACGCGCATCCGATGTCCGATCGAGCCGATTTTTCTTTCAAACCTGATTATTTTTTTTATATCTACGCGAAAAAGAACCACGCACTGCCGTAGGACTTAAAGTTTTACGTTTATCGGGCTTTAACCATATATAGGGTAAAATTATTGGGAAAAAATGAAAGTCAAATCGGTCAAAGAGATTGGATGTACCGCATAGATATCAAAAAAATAAGCAAGTTTAAAAAAAGAATCGCTCGCAAAAGATGCTCAAGGAAAAATCTACGGGCATTTGAAGTTTAACGAAAAGTGATTTTAAAGGGGCGGTTGTGAAAATTTGAACTTCAAACGGATATAAAACGCGCATCCGATGTCCGATCGAGCCGATTTTTCTTTCGAACCTGATTATTTTTTTCATATCTACGCGAAAAAGTGTCACGCACTGCCGTAGGACTTATAGTTTTACGTTTATCGGGTTTTAACCATATATAGGATAAAATTATAAGGAAAAAACGAAAGTCAAATCGGTCAAAGAGATTTGATGTACCGCATAGATATCTATAAATAAAGCCAGTTTAAAAAAAGAATCGCTCCCAAAAGATGCTCGAGGAAATCTACGGTCATTTGAAGTTTCACGAAAAGTGACTTTAAAGTGGTACTTGTGAAAATTTGAACTTCAAACAAATATAAAACGCGCATCCGATGTCCGATCGAGCCGATTTTTTTCAAACCTAATGATTTTATTGATATCTACGCGAAAAAGTACCACGCACTGCCGTAGGACTTATAGTTTTACGTTTATCGGGTTTTAACCATATATAGGGTAAAATTATAATGAAAAAACGAAAGTCAAATCGGTCAAAGAGATTAGATGTACCGATAGATATCAAAAAATAAAGCAAGTTTAAAAAAGAATCGCTCCCAAAAGATGCTCGAGGAAAAATCTACGGTCATTTAAAGTTTCACGAAAAGTGACTTTAAAGGGGTACTTGTGAAAATTTGAACTTCAAACGGACAAAAGATGCACATCCGATGTTCGATCGAGTCAACTTTTTCTCCAACCTAATTTTTTTTATATCTACGCAAAAAAGTACCACACACGGCCATAGGATTTATAGTTTTACGTTTAAAGGTTTTTGACCATATATAGGGTAAAATTATAAGGAAATAATGAAAGTTATATTGGACAAAGGGATTGAGTCTACCGTGTAGATCTCAAAAAATTAAGAAAGTTAAAAAAAAGAATCACCTCCAAAAGATACTCGAGGAAAAGTTGCAGTCATTTGAAATTTCAAAAAATGTGACGTTTACGGGATATTTATGAAAT
The DNA here is from genome assembly GCF_036512215.1 of Solanum lycopersicum. Classification (NCBI taxonomy): domain Eukaryota; kingdom Viridiplantae; phylum Streptophyta; class Magnoliopsida; order Solanales; family Solanaceae; genus Solanum; species Solanum lycopersicum. The sequence continues at coordinate 62,431,467 of NC_090808.1, forward strand.
TTGAACTTAAAAAGGACATAAAACGTGCATCCGATGTCCGATGAGGTATTTTTTTTTCCAACCTTATTACTTTTTTCGATATCTACGCAAAAAAACACCACACACGGCCATAGGACTTATAGTTTTATGTTTATCCGTTTTGACCATATATAGGGAAAAATTATAAGGAGAAAAGATACTTGAGGAAAAAGTTACGACCATTTGAAGTTTCAAAAAATGTAAAGTTAAAGGGGTACTTGTGAAAAATTGAACTTTAAACGGACATAAAACGAGTATCCGATGTCCGATCTAGGATTTTTTTTCCAACCTCATTATTTTTTCGATATCTACGCGAAATACACCACACATGGTCATAGAATTTATAGTTTTACATTTATCAGTTTTAGATCATATATAGGCAAAATAAGGAAAAAATGAATGTCAAATCATACAAAGGGATTGAATATACCGCGTAGATCTCAAAAAAATAAACATGTTTAAAAAAAGAATCACATCCAAAAGATACTCGAGGAAAGAGTTAAGGCCATTTGAAGTTTCAACAAATGTAACGTTAAAGGGGTACTTTTGACAATTTAAACTTCAAACGGATATAAAACGGCATCAGACGTCCGATCGAGATAATTTTTTTCCAACCTGATTATTTTTTTGATATCCACGCATAAAACACCACACACGGCCATAGGATTATTGTTTTAATTTATCGATTTATGATCATATATAGGGCAAATTTATAAGGAAAAAATGAAAGTCAAATTTGAAAAAGATATTGAGTCTACCGCGTAGATCTTGAAAAATAAGCATGTTTAAAAAAAGAGTCGCCTCCAAAAGATACTCGAGGAAAATGTTATGGCCATTTGAAGTTTCAACAAATGTAACGTTAAAGGGTACTTGTGAAAATTTTAACTTGAAACATATATAAAACGCGCATCCGATGTCTGATTGAGGTAATTTTTTTCAGAACTTGATTATTTTTTCGATATCTACAAGCAAAAACACCACACACGATCATAGAACTTATAGTTTTACTTTTATCAGCTTTTGACCATATATAGGGCAAAAATATAAGAAAAAAATGAATGTCAAATCAGACAAAGGGATTGAGTCTACCGCGTATATTTGAAAAAGAATAAGCAAGTTTAAAAATAGAATCGCCTTATAAAGATACTCAAAAAAATTAAGTCCATTTGAAGTTTCAATAAATGTAACGTTAAAGGGGTACTTGTGAAAACCTTAACTTCAAACTGATATAAAACACGCATACGATGTCCGATCGAGGCAATTTTTTTCTACCTAATTATTTTTTCGTTATCTACGCGTAAAAAATACCATACACGGTCATATAACAGTTTTACATTTATCGATTTTTGACCATATATAGGGCAAAATTATAAGGAAAAATGAAAGTCAAATTGGAAAAAGAAATTGAGTCTACCACGTAAATATCTAAAAAATAAGCAAGTTTATAAAAAAAAAATTGACCCCAAAAGATACTCAAGGAAAAAGTTACGGCTATTTGAAGTTTCAACAAATGTAACGCTAAGGGGTACTTTTGACAATTTGAACTTCAAACGAACATAAAACGGCATCCGATGTTTGATCGAGATAATTTTTTTCCAACTTGATTATTTTTTTGATATCTACGCGATAAAACGCCACACACGGCCGTAGGACTTATAGTTTTAATTTATCAATTTTTGACCATATATAAGGTGAAATATATAAGGAAAAAATGAAAGTCAAATCGAAAAAAGTTATTGAGTCTACAACGTAGATATTTAAAAAATAAGCAAGTTTAAAAAAAGAACGGCCTCCAAAAGATACTCGAGGAAAATGTTATGGTCATTTGAAGTTTCAACAAATGTAACAATAAAGAAGTACTTGTAAAAATTTGAACTATAAACAGACATAAAGCATGCATTCGATGTCCGATCGAGGCAATTTTTTCCAACCTGATTATTTTTTCAATATCTACACGAATAAAGCTCCACACACGACCATACGACTTATAGTTTTACGTTTATCGGTTTTTTTAGACCATATATAGGGGAAAATTATAAGGAAAAAATGAAAGTCAAATCAGAAAAAGATATTGAGTGTAAAGCGTAGATCTCAAAAAATAAGCAAGTTTTAAAAAGGAATCGTCTCCAAAAGATATCAAGGAAAAAAATACGACCATTTGAAGTTTCAACAATTGTAATGTTAAAGGGGTACCCGTGAAAATTTGAACTTCAAACAGATATAAAACGCGCATCCGATGTCCGATTGAGGTAATTTTTTTCAGAACTTGATTATTTTTTTGATATCTACGCACAAAAACACCACACACGGCCATAGGACTTGTAGTTTTACATTTATCGATTTTTGACCATATATAGGGCAACATTATAAGGAAAAAATGAAAGTCAAATCCGACAATGGGATTGAGTCCACCACGTATATTTCAAAAAAAAATAAGCAAGTCTAAAAATAGAATCACCTTCAGAAGATACTCGAGGAAAAAGTTACGACCATTTGAAATTTCAACAAATGTAACGCTAAAGGGTACTTTTGAAAATTTGAACTTCAAACGGACATAAACGGCATCCGATGTCTTATGAGACAATTTTTTTGCAACCTGATTATTTTTTTGATATCTACCCGATAAAACACCACACACGGCCATAGGACTAATAGTTTTACTTTTACCGATTTTTGACCATATATATGGGAAATTTATAAGGAAAGAATGAAAGTCAAATAGGAAAAAGATATTGAGTCTACCGCGTAGATCTTGAAAAAATAAGCAAGTTTAAAAAAAGGATTGCCTCCAAAAGATACTCAAGGAAAATGTTACGGCCATTTGAAGTTTGAACAAATGTAATGTTAGAAAAGTACTTGTAAAAATTTAAACTTTAAACAGACATAAAACGCACATCCGATATCTGATCGAGGCGATTTTTTCCCAACCTGATTATTTTTTCAATATCTACGCGAATAAAGCTCCGCACACGGTCATAGGACTTATACTTTTACGTTTATCTATTTTTGACCATATATAAGACAAAATTATAAAAAAAAAATGAAAGTCAAATCGGAAAAAGGTATTGAATCTACCGCGCAAATCTCGAAAAAATAAGCAATTTTAAAAAATGAATCGTCTCCAATAGATATCGAGGAAAAAGTGACGGTCGTTTGAAGTTTCAACAATTGTAACGTAAAATGGGTACTTGTGAAATTTTGAACTTCAAACTGATATAAACACGCATCCGATGTCTGATTGAGGCGATTTATTTTCCGAACTTGATTATTTTTTTGATATCTATGCACAAAAACACTACACATGGCCATAGGACTTGTAATTTTACATTTATTGATTTTTACCATATATAGGGCAACATTATAAGAAAAAATGAAGTCAAATCGGACAAAGGGATTGAGTCCATCGTGTATATTTTTAAAAAAAGCACGTTTAAAAATAGAATCGCCTTCAAAAGATACTCGAGGAAAAAGTTACGGTCATTTGAAGTTTCAATCGAGGCACTATTTTTTCCTACATAATTATTTTTTCGATATCTATGCGGAAAAAAATCACACACGATCATATGACTTATAGTTTTACGGTTATCGATTTTTTACCAAATATAGGGCAAATTATAAGGAAAAATGAAAGTCCAATAGCCCAAAGGGATTGATTCCACCGCGTATGTCTCAAAAAAATAAGCAAGTTTAAAAAAAGAATTGCATCCAAAAGATATTCGAGGAAAAAGTTAAGGCCATTTGATGTTTTAACAAATGTAACATTAAAGGGGTACTTGTGAAAAATTTGAACATCAAACGGACATAAAACGCACATCCAATGTCTGATCAAGTTGATTTTTTTCCAACCTGATTGTCTTTTTGATATCTACGCGAAAAACACCACACACGGTCATAGGACTTATAGTTTTACATTTATCGGTTTTTTACCACATATATGACAAAATTAGAAGGAAAAAATGAAAGTCAAATCGGAAAAAGGGATTGAGTCTACCACGTGGATCTCAAAAAATAGGCAAGTTTAAAAAAAGATTTGCCTAAAAAAGATACTCGAGAAAAAATTTACGGTCATTTGAAGTTTCAACAAATGTAACGTTAAAGCGGTACTTGTGAAAATTTAAACTTCAAAAGGAAATAAAACGCGCATCCGATGTCCGATCGAGGCGATTTTTTCAACCTGATTAGTTTTTTGATATCTACGCGAAAAAACACAACACATATCAATAGAACTTATAGTTTTATGTTTATCGATTTTTGACCATATATAGGGAAAAATTATAAGGAAAAAATTGAAAGTCAAAACAGACAAAGGGATTGAGTCTACCGCATATATCGCAAAAAAATAAGCATGTTTAAAAAAAGAATTTCATCCAAAGATACTCGAGGAAAAAGTTACAGCCATTTGAAGTTTCAACAATTGTAACGTTAAAGGGGTACTAGTGAAAATTTAAACTTCACACGGATAAAAATGCGCGCCCAATGTCCAATCAAGGCAACTTTTTTCAACCTGATTTTTTTCTCGATATCTACGCAAAAAAATACCTCAGACAGCCATAGTCTTATAGTTTTACATTTTTTGATTTTTGACCATATGTAAGGCAACATTATAAGAAAAAATGAAAGTCAAATCGAACAAAGGGATTGAGTCCACCGCGTATATTTAAAAAAATAAGCAAGTTTAAAAATAGAATCGCCTTCAAAAGATACTCGAGGAAAAATTTACGGCCATTTGAAGTTTCAATAAATGTAACGCTAAAGGGGTACTTGTGAAAAATTGAACATAAAACGGGCATCCAATGTCCAATCGAGGCAACATTTTTTCCTACATGATTATTTTTTCGATATCTATGCCAAAAAAACACCATACACGACCATATGACTTATAGTTTTACGTTTATCGATTTTTGATCAAATATAGGGCAAAACTATAAGGAAAAATGAAAGTCAAATTGCCTAAAGGGATTGAGTCCACCCCGTATGTCTCAAAAAAATAAGCAAGTTTAAAAAAAGAATTGCATCCAAATGATATTCGAGGAAGAAGTTAAGGCCATTTGATGTTTTAACAAATGTAACATTAAAGGGGTACTTGTGAAAAATTTGAACATCAAACGGACATAAAACGCGCATTCAATGTCTGATCAAGTTGATTTTTTTCAACCTGATTATTCTTTTGATATCTACGCGGAAAAAATACCACACACGGTCATAGGACTTATAGTTTTATATTTATCGATTTTTTACCACATATATGGCAAAATTATAAGGAAAAAAAAGAAAGTCAAATCGGAAAAAAGGATTGAGTCTACCATGTGGATCTCAAAAAATAAGCAAGTTTAAAAAAAGATTCTCCTCAAAAAGATACTCGAGCAAAACGTTACGGTCATTTGAAGTTTCAACAAATGTAACATTAAAGCGGTACTTGTGAAAATTTAAACTTCAAAAGGAAATAAAACGCGCATCCGATGTCCGATCGAGGCAATTTTTTTCAACCTGATTAGTTTTTTGATATCTACAGAAAAAACACAACACACATCCATAGAACTTATAGTTTTATGTTTATCGATTTTTGACCATATATAGGGCAAAATTATAAGGAAAAAATTGAAAGTCAACTGGACAAAGGGATTGAGTCTACCGCATATATCTTAAAAAAATAAGCATGTTTAAAAAAAGATTTGCATCCAAAAGATACTCGAGGAAAAAGTTACGGCCATTTGAAGTTTCAACAATTGTAACGTTAAAGGGGTACTAGTTAAAATTTGAACTTCACACGGATAAAAACGCGCGCCCAATGTCCAATCAAGGCAATTTTTTTCCAATCAAATTTTTTTCTCGATATCTACGCAAAAAAATATCACAGACGGCCATAGTCTTATAGTTTTATGTTTATCTATTTTTTACCATATATAGGGTAAAATTATAAGGAAAAAATGAAAGTCAAATCGGGAAAAGGGATTGAGTCTACTATAAGGATCTAAAAAAATAAGCAAGTTTAAAAATAAATTCGCCTCCAAAAGATACTCGAGGAAAAAATTACGGTCATTTTGAGTTTCAACAAATGTATTATTAAAGATGTACGTACTAGTGAAAATTTGAACGTTAAACGGACATAAAACACACACCTCATGTCCGATCAAGGTGATTTTTTTCTAACCAGATTTTTTTTCAATATCTACGCGAGAAGACACCATACACGGCCATAGAAATTATAGTTTTACGTTTATCAATTTTTGACCGTATATAGGGCAAAATTATAAGGAAAAACTGATAGTCAAATCAGAAAAAGAAATTGAGTAACGCGTAGATCTCAAAAAAATTAAACAACTTTAAAAAAAAAAGAATCGCCTCCAAACGATACTCGGGAAAAAAGTTACGGTCATTTGAAGTTTCAACAAATGTAACGTTAAAGGGGTACTTGAAAAAATTTAAACTTTAAATGGACATAAAACGCGCATCCGATGTCCCGATCGAGGTGAATTTTTTTCAACCTGATTATTTTTTTGATATCTACGCGAAAAAATATAACACACGGCCATAGAACATATAATTTTACGTTTATCAATTTTTGACCATATATAGGGAAAAATTATAAGGAAAAAATTGAAAGTCAAATCGGACAAAGGGATTGAGTCTACCGCGTATATCTTGAAAAAATATCAAGTTTAAAAAAAGAATTGCATCCAAAAGATACTTGAGGAAAAAGTTACGGCCATTTGAAGTTTTAACAAATGTAACGATAAAGGGGTACTTGTGAAATTTTGAACTTCAAACGGATATAAAACACGCATCCGATGTCCGATCAAAGCAATTTTTTTTCTTCAACCAGATTTTTTATCGATATCTACGCAAAAATCACCACACACGATCATAGGACTTAAAGTTTTACGTTTATCGGTTGTTGACCATATATAGGGCAAAATTATAAGAAAATGAAAGTCAAATCAGACAAAGAGATTAAGTCTACAACGTAGATCTCAAAAAGTAAGCAAGTTAAAGTTAACATTTCATCAAATGTAACGTTAAAAGGGTAATACTGAAAATTTGAACTTCAAACAGACATAAAACGCGCATCCGATGTCCGATCAACTCGATTTTTGTGCAACCTAATTTTTTTTATATCTGTGTGAAAAACACCACAAATGGGTCATAAGACTTAATGTTTTACGTTTAGCAGTTTTTTAACCATATACAGGGTAAAATTATAAGGAAAAATGAAAGTTAAATAAGAAAAAAGATTAAGTCTACCGCATATATCTCAAAAAAAATAAGAAAGTTTAAAAAAAGAATTGAATCAAAAAGATACTCAAGGAAAAAGTTATGGCCAATTAAAGTTGCAAGAAAATGTAACGTTAAAGGGGTACTTGTGAAAATTTAAACTTCAAACGAACATAGAACGCGCATCCAATGTCAGATCGAGGCTTTTTTTTCCAACCTGATTATTTTTTCAATATCTACACAAAACACTACACACAACCATAGGACTTATAGTTTTACATTTGAGCATATATAGGGCAAAATTCTAAGGAAAAATGAAAGCCAAATCGGACAAAGGGATTGAGTCAACTGCGTAGATCTCAAAAAAATAATCAAGTTTGAAAGAATCTCCTCCAAAAGATACTCGAGGAAAAAGTTACGGTCATTTGAAGTTTCAACAAATTAACATTAAAGAGGTACTTGTGAAAAGTTGAAATTTAAATGGATATAAACGCGGATCCGATGTGCCATCGAGTCGATTTTTTCCAACCTTATAATTTTTTTGATATCTAGGGGAAAAACACCAACACGACCATAGTCTTATAGTTTTATGTTTATCGGTTCTTTGACCATATATAGGGCAAAATTATAAGAAAGAAATGAAAGTCAAATCGAAAAAAAGGATTGATTCTACCGAGTAGATCTCGATCAAATAAGCAAGTTATAAAAAATCACCTCCAAAAGATACTCGAGGAAAAAGTTACAGCCAAATATCAACAAATGTAACGTTAAAGAGGTACTTGTGAAAAGTTGAACTTCAAACGGAAATAAAACATGCATCCGATGTCCGATCGAGGCGATATTATTTTTCCAACCTTATTATTTTTTCTATATCTATGCGAAAAAACACCGCACACAGCCATAGGACTTATAGTTTTACGTTTATTGGTTTTTGACCATATATAGGGTAACATTATAAGAAAAAAATGAAAGTCAAATCGGACAAAGAAATTGAGTCCACCACGTATATTTAAAAAAAATAAGAAAGTTTAAAAATAGAATCGCCTTCAAAAGATACTCGAGGGAAAAGTTACGGCCATTTTAAGTTTCAACAACTGTAACGTTAAAGGAATACTTGTGAAAAATTGAACTTCAAATGGACATAAAACACGCATCTGATGTCCGATCGAGTTGAATTATTTGTCCAAACTTATAATTTTTTCGATATCTATGCGAAAAAACATCACACACCGCCGTAAGACTTATAGTTATACGTTTATCGGTTTTTGACCATATATAGGGCAAAATTATATGAAAAAAATGAAAGTCAAATCGTAAAAAGGGATTGAGATAACCGCATAGATCTCAAAAAAATAAGACAGTTTCAAAATAGAATCGCCTCCAAAAGATAGTTGAGAAAAAAGTTACGGTCATTTGAAGTTTCAACAAATTTAACGTTAAATGGTACTTGTGAAAATTTGAACTTCAATCGCTTCCGATGTTCGATCGAGGGGATTTTTTTTCAACCTGATTATTTTTCAATATCTACGCGAAAAACACCACACACGGCCATAGGACTTATAGTTTTACGTTTATCAGTTTTTGATCATACTAAGGGCAAAATTATAAGGAAAAAATAAAAGTAATATAGGAAAAAGGGATTGAGTCTACCGCGTAGATCTCAAAAAAATAAGCAAGTTTAAAAAAAATTGCCTCCAAAAGATACTCGAGGAAAAAGTTCAAACGAACATAAAACGTGCATCCGATGTTCGATCGAGTCAAATTGTTTTTCAATCCTGATTATTTTTTTGACGAAAAAACACCATACACGACCATAGGAGTTATAGTTTTACCTTTATCAATTTTTTACCATATAGGGCAAAATTATAAGGAAAAATGAAAGTCATATTGGACAAAGGGATTGAGAGTCTACCACGTAGATCTCGAAACAATAAGCAAGTTTTAAAAAAATCGTCTCCAAAAGGTACTCGAGAAAAAGTTACGGCGATTTTAAGTTTCAACAAATGTAACGTTAAAGGGATACTTGTAAAAATTTGAACTTCAAATACACATAAAACGCACATCCGATGTATAATCTATTATTTTTTAAATATCTACGCAAAAAAATACCACACACGGCCATATGACTTATAGTTTTATTTTTATTGTTTTTGATCATATATAGGGAAACATTACAAGGAAAAAATGAAAGTCAAATCGGAAAAAGGGATTGAGTCTATCGCGTAGATCTCGAAAAAATAAGCAAGTTTTTTTAAAAAAATGTAGCCTCCAAATGATATTCAAGACAAAAGTAGTTTCACCAAAATTTAACGTAAAAAGGGTAGTTCTGAATTTTTGAACTTCAAACTAACATAAATCGTCCCTCTGATGTTCGATTGATGCAATTTTTTTCAATCTACTTATTTTTTTGATATCTATGCGAAGAAACAACACACACTAAGATAGAATTATATTTTTATATTTATCAATTTTTGACTATATATACACGTAGATATATTTAAAAAAATAAGCAATTTTAAAAAAACAATCGCCTCTAGAAGATATTTGAGGCAAAAGTTACGGTCATTTGATGATTCACCAAATGTAACGTAAAAGGGGTAGTTGTGAATTTTGTGAACTTCACAAACAGACATAAACCGTGCTTTCGATGTTCGATCTAGGCGATTTGTTTGTTCAATCAGCGCGAAAAAGCACCACACACTGAGATAGGATTTATTGTTTTACATTTATCAATTTTTAACAATATATAGGGTAATTATAAGGTAAACTGAAAGTCAAATCGAATAAGGTAATTGAAATTACCACGTAGATCTCAAACAAATAAGCAACTTTAAAAAAAGAATAGCTTCTAAAATATATTCAAGGCAAAAGTTAAGTCATTTAAAGTTTCACAAAATATACCGTAAAAGGGGGAATTTTTGAACTTCAAATTCCATAAATCGTGCCTCATCGATCGTAACGATTTTTTTTAAATCTACTTATTTTTTCGATATCTACGCGAAAAAAACATCAAATTATAAGAAAAAAATGAAAGTCAGACGGATAAGGTAATTGAGTTTAGAAAAAGAAAAAGAATCGTCTCTAAAATATATTCGAGGCAAAAGTTATGGTAGTTTGAAGTTTCACCGAATGTAACGTAAAAGGGGTAGTTGTGAATTTTTGAACTTCAAACGGCCATAAATCGTGCCTCTGACGTCCGATCAATGTAATTCTTTTTCAATCTGCTTATCTACGCGAAAAAATATCAAACACTGAGATATCATTGATAGTGTTACATATATTGATTTTGGACTATATATAGGGTAAAATAATAAGGAAAAAATAAAAGTCAAATTGAATAAGAAAATTGAGTTTACCACGTATATCTAGAAATCTCATTTAAAAGATATTCGAGGTAAAAGTTACGGTCATTTGAAATTTCCTCTAATGTCTGATTGAAGCGGGTTTTTTTCAATCCACTTATTTTTTTGATATCTACGCGAAAAAACACATGTGATAAGGAAATTGAGTTTACAATGTATATTACGAAAAAATAAGCAAATTTTAAGAATATATACACATAAATCGTGCCTCCAATGTTCGATTGAGCAAATCGGATAAGGTTACCACGTATATCTCAACAATTGAGATAAGATTTTTAGTTTTACATTTATCGAATTTTGACCATATATAATAAGGAAAACTTAAAGTCAAGTCGAATAAGGTAATTGAAATTACCACGCAGAACTAAAAAAAATAAGCTAACTTTTAAAACAGACCCGAGGCCCCCTACCCTACCCCCCCGGACCTCGAGGCCCCCTACCCTACCCCCCCGGACCTCGAGGCGCCGCGCCCCGAGGCCTCCTACCCTACCCCCCCGGACCTCGAGGCGCCGCGCCCCGAGGCCCCCCCCCCCGGACCTCGAGGCGCCGCGCCCCGAGGCCCCCTACCTTCCTCCCACCCCCACCCCTGGACCTCGGGGCGACGCGCCCCGAGGCCCCCTACCCCACCCCCATCCCCGGACCTCGAGGCGACGCGCCCCGAGGCCCCCTACCCCACCCCCAACCCCCACACCCGGACCTCGAGGCGACGTGCCCCGAGGCCCCCTACCCTACCCCTCCACCCCCACCCCCACCCCCGGACCTCGATGCGCCGCGCCCCGAGGCCCCCTTCCCTACCCCCCAGCCCCCAGACCTCGAGGCGCCGCGCCCCAAGGCCCCCTACCCTACCCCCCACCCCTGGACCTCGAGGCGCCGCGCCCCGAGGCCCCTTACCCTACCCCCTACCCCCGGACCTCGAGGCGCCGCGCCCCGAGGCCCCCCACCCTACCCCCTACCCCCGGACCTCGAGGCGCCGCGCCCCGAGGCCCCCCACCCTAGGACCCCCGGACCTCGAGGCGCCGCGCCCCGAGGCCCCTTACCCTACCCCCTACCCCTGGACCCCCGGACCTCGAGGCGCCGCGCCCCGAGGCCCCCCACCCTAGGACCCCCGGACCTCGAGGCGCCGCGCCCCGAGGCCCCCCACCCTAGGACCCCCGGACCTCGAGGCGCCGCGCCCCGAGGACCCCACCCTAGGACCCCCGGACCTCGAGGCGCCGCGCCCCGAGGCCCACTACCCTACCCTCCCCCCCCCCCCCGGGGACCTCGAGGCGCCGCGCCCCGAGGCCCACTACCCTACCCTCCCCCCCCCCCCGGGGACCTCGAGGCGCCGCGCCCCGAGGCCCACTACCCCCCCCCCCCCCGGACCTCGAGGCACCGCGCCCCGAGGCCCCCTTCCCTACCCCCCCCCCCCCCCCCCGGACCTCGAGGCACCGCGCCCCGAGGCCCCCTTCCCTACCCCCCCCCCCCCGGACCTCGAGGCACCGAGCCCCGAGGCCCCCTTCCCTACCCCCCCCCCCCCCGGACCTCGAGGCACCGAGCCCCGAGGCCCCCTTCCCCACCTCTACCCCCCCCGGACCTCGAGGCGCCGAGCCCCGAGGCCCCCTTCCCTACCCCCCACCCCCGGACCTCGAGGCGCCGCGCCCCGAGGCCCCCTACCCTAGCCCCCACCCCCCGAACCTCGAGACGCTGCGCCCCGAGGCCCCCTACCCTACCCCCTCCACCCTACCCCTACCCTACCCCCTACCCGCCTCCTCGGACCTCGAGGCGCGCTGCGCCCTGAGGACCCTTTACCCATACCCCTACATACCATCCTACCCTACCCCGCCTCTAACCCTATGCGACCCCTAACCCCTCACCCAACCGCTACCCTCCTACCCTACCCCCTACCCGCCTCCTCGGACCTCGAGGCGCGCTGCGCCCTGAGGACCCTTTACCCATACCCCTACATACCATCCTACCCTACCCCTCACCCAACCGCTACCCTCCTACCCTACCCCTTACCCTCCCCCCCCCCCCCAACCTCCCTAGCCCTTTCCCCCTTCCCCCGGCTGCCAAAGTCCTGCAAATACATAGGAAAGTATCAAATATTAGTTAAAACTCAAATATGCTCTTATCCAAACCAAAGAAAAAGAAAAAAATATGTTTTATATCTAATAACATAAGAATAAATCTACAGTGAACCTTATATTAAAGCTTCCACTTTGCACCCTAGAGTGAAAAAGATTGCAGCTTTTGCATATGAACAGTAAAAATTGAGGCATATTTAAAATGGGGTTTGGATAGTTTCTCAGGCAGCAAAGACTTTGCCGTTGTCTTTGCCGTTGATGAAAGAACTTCATAAAACCATAAGGTTGAAGGTTTTTGCTGCTTCCCGATCTACTTTTGTTTGTTACTCAGAAAGGCATAATGGTTGTTTGAGGTTCAAGGAATCATATTAGCCATTTTATTTGCAATATGACTTCTTGGGCCTGCACCTATGATGCTCCTCCTACAATCCTAGGTGATCTGAGAAACAGATTACAGTTAACAAGTTCTTGATAAAAATGATGTAACCTAAGTAGTACCTTAGAAGTGACTAACAGGGCATCCTAGTATCCATCCACAACATAAATTCTCTCTATGGTGGGCTCTACTAAATAAGGCTTGCTACAGATGACAGATTACAGAAGTTCGGCATAAATGTTCTTCCTACATGTGTATTCTGCCAATCTGCTGATAAAACAAGAGACCACTTATTCTTCAAACGCACTGTGACACAAAGCCTATGGCGTAAGATGATACCATGGGTGAACATACAGAGAACAAATGGTACTTGGCAGGATGAAGTAGAGTGGGTTGTTATATCAGCTGCTTGTTTGGTTTGGTGATAGCTGTTATATGGAGAGAGCGCAACTTGATCAGATTCCAAAACAATAGTTATAAGATGGAAAGAATATGTAGAGAAATAACTTTATGCATACATACACGAGGAGAGACTGGAAGACACGGCAACCCATGCTGATAGATATGACACAAAATCATTGGTGTGACAGACAACAACAAGAACCTGATAACCATGTTTGAAAAGGGAACTTTGAACAGTAGAGTCAATATATTACTATTTTGATAGGATATGTAAAAGGAGTCCAAATATTTTTCAATTTTCTTCTGGTTATTTATTACATAGAGAAACAGTTGGACAGCACTGTTTCATTTTGTAATGAGCTAATTTGGTCTAAATAAAATTGTTTTATTTACCCCAAAAAAAACAATCAAAAAAGAACTCTAGCTAAAAATGAAAGATCTTTAAAAGCTTATCCTTGTGAAATGGAAGTAAAAAAAAATCCAAATGTTACAAGCTTTAGCAACAAAATTACCTTCTCGCAGCGATGCTGAGTCATGCATGTTTCCCAGCTTCAACGGCCTCTTCCACACCCTTTGTAGTCAGCATCTACACAACCAGTGGACAAGCATTTTTAATTCCACATAGACTCAGATGGGAATCAGATGTGGAGCTGCAGAGTAGCTTAAAACAATCATATAATTTATCCCATGAAAAAGCATTTCCGTTAAGGGGAATAGTTACTTCTTAATGTGATAATGAAAAAAATGATCACAGATTTTTCTTGTCCTATGCTTGTGCTTATGATTATCTTAAAAATTACAGTTCAAGAGATGGACTATGATACTTGTATTCTTATGGGAGTCACTGGTTGTGGAACTTGATGGTGCTGAAGTACCATCTCTTGAAAATAACAGTTCAAGAGTGAACAATTACAGAAGTACTTCTCTTTCTAGAAAAAAAATTTCCTTTTCTCAACAATCCACACATCTACCTTGAAACCTTAGACACTTATCTAAAGGAAACATGCCCATAATCAAGACACAGTCCAGACTTTCCAACCGATTGGTGAAGTGTCACAGAAATCATAAATGTCAATGAAAAGTTCATGCAGACCAAATGCTGTGCATTTTAACTATTTAAGATGGAACAAGATTAGTACAATACAGTTACCCAGAGAAACAGAATAACTAAGCATTACCAATAAATTTAATTAGCAATCTAGATAGACCTAATTCTACATTAAGATGAAAATGAATGTTCTATAAATTTCAATGACAAAAGGAAAGCATAAATCAAAAACCCCACCAATTGAATAACTAAGCATTAGCAATAAATTTAATTAGCAATCTAGATAGACCTAATTCAAGATTAAGAACTACAAAACCTAATGAAAAATGAGAAATAGATCAAATATTTGCACCGTTAACTACCAATTGGAACAATAACTATGAAATTCATAATGAAAACGAAAGCAGACACTAAAGGCAACATCAAGAAATTCATAAATTCGATAAGAATTCAATTATACATGAACAAAACCTTGCATCAATTCTCCGCCTCTTCATGAACAACATCAAGAAAAACATCAATCAACTCAGCGCCTTCAGTATAATGACCTTTCCCCCAATTATTCCCAGCACCAGAATGCCTAAACAAAAAGTTATCAAAACAGAAGATCTGTAAATACGGACCAGATCCATAAGAACAGCCCTAGGAACATAGCGCTCACCAGAAGCTTCGTTGAAATAAAATTGATACGTTTAAGCTGAAGATCGAACTCACCGGTAGGAACAGGATCAACACTGTGTCGTCCATCACAGATAGCTTCCCAGAAAACACCGAGTTTTCTCTCACGCTCCTATAACGGCTATATGGGAAGTTGTATTTTGTAATAATATATAAAAGTCTGAAGCTCCATAATAAAAATGTAAATTACTGTTTTACCCTTTCGTTAAATTACAATTTAATTTATTATTTAATTAAATATAAATATTATAATTACACAATGGTGTGTTTGTATATATATATATATGTTGTACAAAAGAATTATATTCCCTTTATAGCCTTTATATGATTCTCATTGGACTTTGTAAAATTAGTACTCAATATTACCCAATGATTGAATTGAGTAAAGGTCTAACGATATTGATTTATAAAGTTTTATAAGGTCGTTCTTATTTTAATAAATTAAAAAAACTCTTTCAATATACATAACTTTCAATTTCGCTTATGCGTAAAGAGACTATCAATTATAAAAACACGTTCCTTTCCTTTGATAGTACGTACGGTTTATACTCCACTTTCGTTGACAAGTAGCTCCACTTCTAACAAGACTTTGAAGAATGGTGGATATTAAGGAAACTAGAGAGCAAGACAAAAGTTTCAAGTTTGAGCACATGTAAAGTCAAAAGCTGCATCAATTTCTAGATTGGAAAAAAAAAAACTAGGCTACTAACGAGGAGTATATACTATATGTATTTAATTGAGTGAGATTCAATTTATTTTCATGATATTCTGAATAGCTTCGAATTTGAAAGAACTCTTAACAAAAATTATAGGTTGTTCCCTCAAGATATCGACACTTTTGTTGACAGTGCAATAATTGAAACAAAATAGTGGAAGGGTCATGATATGATAGTTACAAGTTCGGTTCATCTTAAAAAATTGTTTCTCTAACGATGTGAATTGCTTTACATCATATATCTATTTGAGTAGGCTTTATGTATAACTTTTTTCTTAGTGAATTTCTACTACCACCTTCAATTTGTCCCATTATGATAAAGATTGTGTATTAAATAAAGTTTAAGATTTTTAAAAAAATCAAAGGAAACTTACATAAATATATTATATTAAAAAATATTATTATTTATAGTAATAATATATTTTTTTTCACTTAATCACTTTTAAAACATTAATACAACGTTAATATATATTACAAGGAACACTTTATTATTCTCATATAATACAAGTTATATTGATGGATAATATAGTTAGTTATACCTTTTAATACACTTATACTACAAGGTGTCAACTACTTACTAAACAAACATAATATATTTTTAAAAACAATTATAATACATACATATTTCATACTTAATTCACTTTTAATACATATGACAGATTTAACATAATATTGCTAAAAATAATAATGAATAAAAAATATCACTAAAATCAGTAATTATTTATTAAAAACATTAAAACAAACGAAAATAACATAAATGGTTACTTAATTATTAAAGTAGGTCTAAAATGATCTCTTTAACTATAAAGTCAGTGTTTTGCTTGATTTCCACATTATACATATTTCATGGCATAAGTAACACTTCAAACTTTTTCCTTCTCACATTCTCAGTGCATTGCTTTTGTTTCCTTAGATGTCCTGCAACATCTCGTATTCGTGCAAAGATGCTTTACGCCACCTAAAGACGCATTTAAAAGAGAGCGCGATGGTTTCATTATGAGATTTAGGCTACTGATCCAACAGAAGTTGTTCTTGAAGTGCTGAAAGACCGTGCTCACTGAGCCATCTTGCAATAAACACTATCTTTCCTCTTATAAGGAACAGAACTCGCAGGGCCTTACTATCATCATAGTTATTAGTGCCAATATATCATCGTGTTTCTCACAGAGGAAAATTCATCTTAAATAATTGGGCATCTGGGAACGCTGATTTCCAACTAAGCATTTAGCTTGTTAGTGTATATCATGTTGGTATTGTACTGTTTTCCTTTTTTGTCAGATGTTTGAACACTTGGGAACCGGCATAATAATATGATATCAGTGGTTGCCAATTTTCCATTAGTGGACTATCAGTGGTCCTATTTCTTCAGCTAAGGACTATGAATATAAATATGTATTTCATTAGAATCAACATCTAATGCTCAATTAGTTATGAACTTTTTTCAAGATCAAAAATAGTTGAAAAAGACAATCATTGGGAGTAACTACTTTTAGACACAAAGCATATAAAATTCTGGTAACAGTAATTACACAGAATCACAAATACCTGTAACTCTACACTAATAGCTTCAATTAAAGAAACTATGGTACTAATAGATAGAACATATAAAGGATGAAAGGGAAAGAAATGAAGCTAGTAACTGCTTTTAAACACCATTAGACCCCCATCCTGAGTCCACCCACCATGAGGCCCCCACCCTGAGTCCGCCTGCCCGCCCTAAGTCCACCCACCTAGAGCCCAGTCGTTCTTAAACGAACGTTAAGGTCATTTACTCGATTCCCTGCTGGCTGCTCATACGAGTATGATAGATGTCTATAATTTGACTTACTTTTGAATTCGTTGTTGGAGAAAGAGAAAATGATTACTTCTGGTTGTCACATCTTCTCACCCTGTGAGACTCATTTTTGAAAGGCTTAGTTCTGCTGCCCCCCTCTCTCTTTTCTCCTTTGTTTTTCGGAGAAGACGCATGGAAGAATATTAATCTCGTTGTCAGTGTGTGAATAACAACAGTTGCAATTCATTTTCATCATGGAGCTAAATTCTACAAGATGAGAGTACCGAAAAACTTCTTAGACATTCATGTATAAACCCAATGTTGTTGACATTTTAGTTGGGCTGATTGTGCTGAATAGATCCACATGATTAAGCGTTTCAGTTGTTCGTAAAATTTGTATAATTCCTGTACCCAAGGGGATGGACTAATGGTGAAGGGAGGTCCCAGGTTCGAATTGCAGTTATAACACTTAGTGTGAGCCCATTTCCTCCTGTTTGGTTGGCAGGAATGCTTTGCAATACGTGCTTGTGGGTTGGACAGTTTGTCCAGTTGATTAGCTGAAATGCATTCAAGTTGAATGGAACCACTGATATAAGGATCCTTCCCTGTATCCTATTTTTGTTATTTACTTTGACTCACATATTATGAGAAGAGTTGGAGAAGTGAGTTGTTTAGTGGTAGTTGGAGACTTGGAGGAACATGTAGACTACACATTTACTTCAGTGTTTTTGGAATATCATATAGTAAAGTAATAAACATCTATTTGATGTTGGATATGTTATTGAAACTGCTGTTCCTAAGAAATAGAAGAGTATCATCATTAGTTTATTCCATTAATGGTCTGGTAATATAATGATGATTTTAAAAATCTACTCAATCACTCTCTGTAGGTTTCAATTTTCCAAATAAATCACCAGAGAAGTAGATTAAGTTTATGTCTGTCATTTTGCAAGATCATATGCACTGTTCCCTGCTGTACAATGGTGCCCTTTGTTTCTTGTTAAGATTTATACTGGACATAGTACAATAGCTAATGCATTATAATCCATTTACTGTTCTGTCTCCATCTTTTAAATGTCTAGAGATTGTGAGGCAAGTTAGGGCGCCCCATATGAATGTCAAGAAGATTTATTAAAGCCGACTAAAGCTAAAAATTGTTGATAGGGGGCAACAATAGGAAGATGTTCAGTTGGTCAGCACTCGTCTTTGACCACCTTCTTGGTTCATACTCCTGTTTCAAGATAGAGATCTTAGCCCATTCTGTTGAATTACAATGCGAAATTCTCCCTTTAGAACCCTGTAAAAGGATAGGAAAAAAAGAGAGCATAAAATAAATTGAAAAAGGAACGAATGTAGTAGAGAAGGTTTCAACTTCCAAATAAATCACCAGAGAAGTAGATTAAGGGGAACAAGTCCCATTTGAGTGGGTAAGCAGTGGTTAAGGTGTAAAGGCAGTTTGAGCTTGTTTTGGTTGTAAAAGACTGGGTTAAATATAAGTAGACTGGAAAAGAAACAGATAGGGCTCTACCAATTACCAAGCAACGTACTAGAAGCTCCCATCCGTATTAGAACCCCCACCTTTTGAGTGTTCTCAAAGCTTTGCCAACAAATGGAGCGACTCCTGCCCATGGTCTATAATGTTCCCATCTACTTCAGAGTTGGACGATGCTCGTGGAATGACACCTTAATGCATATTTCATCCAACATGAAGTTGTGGTGCTAATTACATATTTCCAAGAACATGAAAGTAGCATTTTTGCATATTTTCAGGTTGAGGAACAAGCTCTTGGTCGGGATGGTGGAGGCATATCTGCCAATGTTCAGTAAGTAGTGAATATTATCCTATAACTACTTTCGTTGGAGGAGTAAAATAGATAGTTCCACAACCTTTTCTCTTATCGGCAATCGATTTTCAAGTTCTAATACAATAGACTACCCTGGTTTTTGGCTGTTTCTCCAGAGGTAGACAAAGGATGAGCAGGGGAGGTCCAAGAGAAAAAGAGAGTGAGGCATTCAAGTGATCCAGATCTAATGTAATTTGGACTCTGGTGAAACGGTAGGTTTGTCGATTTGGAATGATTACATTGGTCGATTTTGACATGTACAAATATATTTGGCGGCCTAGAATTGTATTTCTTTAGTATTGGCGGACATCAGATTAAAAAGATATTGTATCCCAGTGAATATTTTTCTCTGTTGCTATTATATATAGTAAGTAGTATATGTTTTTGACCACAACACCCAATGAACGTTTTGTTTTTCCTTTTGAGTGTCAATATGACACTTCAGACTTGGTTCCTGCGTTCTGTCTGGGACCAAAATTGTACAGAACATATATTGTTCTTCCAGATACATCTATAATATGTGTAAAACATAATGCAGTGTAAGTTTTAATCGTTTCAATGGTTGTGTATAGAACCCTAGTAAATCATGAATGATATTTGTCTCAGTGGACAGTAAGTCTCTTCGACATTTGGCTTTTCTTTTCTTGAAAAACTTGCTTGAGGCCATTTTTAAGGGCAAATTTGAAAAATAAAGAAGCCCACTTTCAATTTTAATTTTTGTGTTTAGCTTGCTAAGCTAGAAATTTTCGGAGAACGTGTCAATGTATCATTCAGGAGGCAATTTTGACCAGCTTAAACTGAACAACAAGGATTGATCTAACACCATTACTGTAGCTGTTACATAATGTCAAAGATAACAAAATAAAAATACTATTTGCTTCATTTTGGCAGTATCTATTCTTTTCTTCTCTTATAGTAGTATAATTATTATCTAATCTATTTAACCAACTCATATTCCTCTTTCTTTCTTCCTCTCAAGGCTCATTTAATTTTTCTTTTTGCTCTTCTCATGTCTTTCAAATTCAGAGGGGTATGTTATCTATCTTTAATTTTGTTTTGTTCATCTAAGTCTTTGATCAATTTGTATGTTATGTTCACTTTTTAATTTTGAATTTATGTTGTAGTCCCTTAGGAACATCTGATCATTATGAGAACCAACTTATCAAGTTATAAGGACAGGATACATTTTCCAACTAGGATAATTGAACATAAAAATGGAACAGAGTTATGTGGTGGTGTCTCTAGCTATTACTCCTGGGAAGTAGCTGATATCCGATGGAATAGTCAAGGCGCTTTAAATCTAATTTGGCTTGACACCGTCACAATTAATACAAAAGAAAAATGTCAATTTTGAAAAGTTATATTAGTTTTCTTAGCTAACGGTTTGATCATAGATTTTGAGAGTATGTTTTTAAAATATTGTTGACCGTGACATCTGATCAGATTTTGGAAATATGATCTTAAAATATTTTTGACTAATGTAAACCAGTTTTTGGGACTTTCACTCACAAAACTTCAAATTTTTTTCAAGTAAAATACATGTCCAAACAGAACTTTAAAAAGCTATGTCCAAACCGGAACTCAGTGAAGCACTAAATTATTGTGTACTTGAAACCCTCAAATTATATCTCTGTTTTCATGTGAAGTATTGACACTGGACTGGATTTTTTCCTTGAGTTTCAGCCAAATGCTTCTTCTGGAATGGGTGTGGCTGATCACGGCAAAAATGCATTCTTGGAGTTGAAGAGGAAGAAAGTTCATAGATACGTGATTTTCAAAATCGATGAAAAGAAAAAGGAGGTTGTTGTTTGAGAAAGATTTGAACTTCAAACGGACATAAAATGTGATTCTTAAGTCAGATCAAGGAGACTTTTTTTGCAACACGATTATTTTTTTGATATCTACGGGAAAAAATACCACATACTGTCATAGGACTTATAGTTTTACATTTATCGACTTTTGACCATATAAAGGGCAAAATTATAAGGAAAAAAATGAAAGTCAAATAGAAAAAAGAGATTGAGTCTAGCTCGTAGATCTCTAAAAATAAGAAAGTTTTAAAAAAGAATCTCATCCAAAAGATATTCGAGGAAAAATTCACGGTCATTTGAAGTTTCAACAAATGTAAGTTTAAAGAGGTACTTGTGAAAATTTGAACTTTAAACATAAAACGCGCATCCGATGTCCGATCGAGGCAATTTTTTTTCAATATATAGTTTTACGTTTATCGATTTTTGACCATATATAGGGTAAAATTATAAGGAAAATTGAAAGTCAAATCGGACAAACGGATTGAGTCTACCGCGTAGATCTCAAAAAAATAAATAAGTTTAAAAAAAGAATCGCATCAAAAAGATACTCGAGGAAAAATTTACGGCTATTTAAAGTTTCAACAAATATAACGTAAAAGGGGTACTTGTGAAAATTTAAACTTTAAACGGACATAAAATATGCATCCGATGTCCGATCAGGGAGTTTTTTTCAAACCTGATTATTTTTTTTGATATCTACGCGAAAAATATCACACACCGCCATAGGACTTATAGTTTTACGTTTATCAGCTTTTGACCATATATAGGCCAAAATTATAAGAAAAAAATGAAAGTCAAATCGAACAAAGGAATTGAGTCTAATGTGTTGATATCACAAAAATGAACAGGTTTAAAAAAGAATCACAACCAAAAGATACTGGAGGAAAAAGTTACGACCGTTTGAAGTTTTTACAAATATAACGTTAAAGGGATACTTGTAAAAATTTAATCTTTAAACAAACATAAAACGCGCATTCGATGTCCGATTGAGGAGTTTTTCTTTCCAACATGATTAATTTTTCAATGTTTATGCGGAAATACACCACATACGGTCATAGGACTTATAGTTTTACGTTTATCGATTTTTGACCATATAGAGGCTAAAATTATAAGGAAAAATGAAAGTCAAATTGGACAAAGGGAATGAGTCTACCGCGTAGATCTCAAAATACTAAACAAGTTTAAAAAAAGAATTGCCTCAAAAATATACTCGAGGAAAAAGTTACGGTCATTTGAAGTTTCAACAAATGTAAGGTTATAGGGGTACTTGTGAAAATTTGAACTTTAAACGGACATAAAATGCGCATCCGATGTCCGATCGAGGCGATTTTTTGTCAACCTGATTATTTTTTTGATAGATACGCAAAAGAACACCATACACGGTTAGGACTTATAGTTTTCTGTTTATCGGTTTTTGACCATATATAGGGCAACATTATAAGGAAAAAATGAAAGTCAAATCAGACAATGAGATTGAGTCCACCGCGTATATTTCAAAAAAAAGCAAGTTTAAAAATAGAATCACCTTCAAAAGATACTCGAGGAAAAAGTTACGGTCATTTGAAGTTTCAACAAATGTAACGCTAAAGGGATACTTGTAAAAAATTTAACTTCAAAAGGACATAAAACGTGTATCTGATGTCCGATCGAGACGATTTTTTTTCCAAGCTGATTATTTTATTGATATCTACGCGAAATAATACCACACGTCACCATAGGACTTATAGTTTTACGTTTATCAATTATTGACCATATATAGGGCAAAATTATAAGAAAAAACAAAGGAATTGAGTCTAACCCATAGATCTTTAAAAAATAAGCTAGTTTAAAAGAGAAATCGCCTCCAAAAGATACTCGAGGAAAAAGTTACGGACATTTAATGTTTCAACAAATGTAACGTTAAAGAGGTACTTTTGAAAATTTGAACTTCAAAAGGACATAAAACTCGCATCCGATGTCCAATCGAGGCGATTTTTTTCAAACCTAATTATTTTTTTATATCTACGCAAAAAATACCACACTCGGCTATAGTAATTATAGTTTTACGTTTATCGATTTTGTATCATATATTGGACAAAATTATAAGGAAAAAATGAAGGTCAAATCGAACAGAGGGATAGAGTCTACCGCGTAGATCTCAAAAAAATAAGCAAGTTTCAAAAAAATATCGCATCCAAAAGATACTCGAGGAAAAAGTTACGATGATTTGAAATTTCAAAAAATGTAACGTTAAAGGGGTACTTGTGAAAATTTGAACTTCAAATGGACATAAAACGCGCATCCGATGTTCGGTCGAGGGGATTTTGTCAACCTGATTATTTTTTGATATCTAAGTAAAAAAACACCACACACATTTATAGTAATTATAGTTTTACGTTTATCGATTTTTTACCATATATTGGACAAAATTATAAGGAAAAAATGAAGGTCAAATCGAACAGAGGGATAGAGTCTACCGCGTAGATCTCAAAAAAATAAGCAAGTTTCAAAAAATAATCGCATCCATGAGATACTTGAGGAAAAAGTTACGATGATTTGAAATTTCAAAAAATGTAACGTTAAAGGGGTACTTGTGAAAATTTGAACTTCAAACGGACATAAAACGCGCATCCGATGTTCGATCGAGGGGATTTTTTTCAACCTGATTATTATTCGATATCTAAGAGAAAAAACACCACACACGGCTATAGGAAATATAGTTTTACGTTTATCGATTTTTGACCATATATAGGACAAAATTATAAGAAAAAAATGAAAGTAAAACCGGACAAAGGGGTAAAGTCTACCGCGTAGATCTCTAAAAAAAAATAATCCCATCCAAAAGATACTCAGGAAAAAGTTACGATGATTTGATGTTTTAACAAATGTAATGTTAAAGGGGTACTTGTTAAAATTTGAACTTCAAACAGACATAAAACGTGCATATGGCTTTCGATCGAGTTAATTTTTTTTCAACCTAATTATTTTTTTGATATCTATGCGAAAATACACCACACACGGTCATAGTCTTATTGTATTGCTTTTTGACCATATATAGGGCAAAATTCTAAGGAAAAAATGAAAATCAAATTGGAGAAGAAGGAATTGATTCTACCGCTTAGATCTCAAAAAAATAAGCAAGTTTAAAAAAAATAATCTCCAAAATATACTCGAGGAAAAGTTACGACCATTTGAAGTTTCAACAAATGTATAGACTTGTGAAAATTTAAAATTCAAACGAATATAAAATGTGCATCTGATATCTTATCGAGGCGATACTGTTTTTCAACCTGATTATTTTTTTATATCTACGCGAAAAAACACCACACACGACCATAGGATTTATAGTTTTACGTTTATCCGTTTTTGACCATATATAGGGCAAAATTATAAGGAAAAAATGAAAGTCAAATCGGAAAAATAGATTGATTCTACCGCTTAAATCTCGAAAAAATAAGGAAGTTTAAAAAAATAACCTCCAAAAGATACTCGAGGAAAAAGTTACGGTCATTTGAAGTTTAAACAAATGTAACGTAAACGGGTAATTGTGAAAATTTGGACTTCAAATGGAAATAAAACAGGCATCTGATGTCCGATCGAGGCTATTTTTTTCAAACCTGATTTTCTTGTGATATATGCGCGAAAAAACACCACACACGGCCATAGGAGTTATAGTTTTACGTTTATCGGTTTTGACCATATATAGGGCAAAATTATAAGGAAAAAATAAAAATCAAATCGGACAAAGAGATTGAGTCTATCACGTATATCTCAAAAAACAAACAAGTTTAAAAAAAGAATCGCATCCAAATGATACTTGAGGAAAAATTTACGGCCATTTAAAGTTTCAACAAATATAACGTTAAAGGAGTATTTGTGAAAATTTAAACTTTAAACAGAAATAAAATGCGCATTCGATGTCCGATCGAGGAGTTTTTTTTTTAAACCTGATAATCTTTTTTATATCTACGCGAAAAAATATCACATACTGCCATAGGACTCATAGTTTTACGTTTACCAATTTTTGACCATATATAGGGCAAAAATATAAGAAAAAAATAAAAGTCAAATCGGACAAAGGGATTGAGTCTAATGTGTTGATATAAAAAAGATAAACAGGTTTAAAAAAGAATCACATTCAAAAAATACTCGAGGAAAAAGTTACAACCATTTGAAGTTTCAACAAATGTAACGTTAAAGAGGTACTTGAAAAAATTTGAACTTTAAACAAACATAAAACGTGCATCCGATATCCGATCGAGGCGATTTTTTCCAACATGATTATTTTTCGATAACTACGTGAAAAAACACCACACACGGTCATAGGACTTATAGTTTTACGTTTACCGATTTTTGACCATATATAGGGCAAAAATATAAGAAAAAAAATAAAAGTCAAATCGGACAAAGAGATTGAGTCTATCGCGTATATCTCAAAAAAATAAACAAGTTTTAAAAAAGAATCGCATCCAAAAAATACTCGAGGGAAAATTTACGGTCATTTGAAGTTTCAGCAAATATAACGTTAAAGGAGTATTTGTGAAAATTTAAACTTTAAACAGACATAAAACGTGAATCCGATGTATGATTGAGGATTTTTTTTTCCAACCTGATTATTTTTTTGATATCTACGCGAAAAATAGCACACACCACCATAGGACTTATAGTTTTACGTTTATCAATTTTTAACCATATATAGGGCAAAATTATAAAAAAAAAAACAAAGGAATTGAGTCTAACGCGTAGATCTTTAAGAAATAAGCTAGTTTAAAAGAGGAATCGCCTCTAAAAGATACTCGAGGAAAAAGTTATGGACATTTAATGTTTCAACAAATGTAACGTTACAGAGGTACTTTTGAAAATTTGAACTTCAAAAGGACATAAACTCGCATTCAATGTCCAATCGAGGTGATGTATTTCCAACCTAATTATTTTTTTATATCTACGCGAGAAAATACCACACTCGGCTAGAGTAATTATAGTTTTACATTTATAGGATTTTTTCCATATATTGGACAAAATTATAAGGAAAAAATGAAGGTCAAATCGAACAGAGGGATAGAGTCTACCGCGTAGATCTTAAAAAAATAAGCAAGTTTAAGAAAATAATCGCTTCCAAAAGATACTCGAGGAAAAAATTACGATGATTTGAAATTTGAACAAATGTAACGTTAAAAGGGTACTTGTGAAAATTTGAACTTCAAACGGACATAAAACGCGCATCCGATGTTCGATCGAGGGGATTTCTTTTAACCTGATTATTTTTTGATATCTAAACAAAAAAATACCACACACGACTATTGAAATTATAGTTTTACGTTTATCGATTTTTGACCATATATAGGAATAAATTATAAGGAAAAAATGAAGGTCAAATCGGACAAAGGGGTAGAGTCTACCGCGTAGATCTCAAAAAAATAACAAAGTTTAAAAAATTAATCCCATCCAAAAGATAACGATGATTTGATGTTTCAACAATTGTAATGTTAAAGGGTTACTTCTGAAAATTTGAACTTCTAACAAACATAGAACGCGTATCCGATGTCCGAACGAGTTAAATTTTTTTCCACCTGATTATTTTTTCGATATCTACGCGAAAAAACACTACACATAGTTATAGTCTAATAGTTTTACGTTTATCGGTTTTTAACCATATATAGGGCAAAATTGTAAGAAAAAATGAAAATCAAATTGGAAAATGGGATTAATTCTACCGCGTAGATCTCAAAAAAATAAGCAAGTTTTACAAAAATAACCTCCAAAATATACTCGCGAAAAAGTTACGGCCATTTGAAGTTTCAACAAATGTAACGTTAAAGGGGTATAGACTTGTGAAAATTTTAAATTTAAACGAATATAAAATGCGCATTCGATGTCTTATCGAGGCAATACTTTTTTAACCTGATTATTTTTTGATATCTACGCGAAAAAATACCAGACCCGGCCATAGGACTTATAGTTTTAAGTTTATTGATTTTTTACCATATATAGGGCAAATTTATAAGGAAAAAATGAAAGTCAAATCGGAAAAAGAGATTGAGTCTACATTGTAGATCTTGAAAAAATAAGCAAGTTTAAAAAAAGAATCGCCTCCAAAAGATACTTGAGGAAAATGTTATGGCTATTTAAAGTTTCAACAAATATAACGTTAAAGAAGTACTTCTGAAAATTTGAACTTCAAACAGACATAAAACGCGCATCCGATGTCCGATCGAGGCAAATTTTTTCCAACCTGATTATTTTTTTAATATCTACGCGAATAAAGCTCCACACACAGCCATAGGACTTATACTTTTACGTTTATGTGTTTTTGACCATATTTAGGGCAAAATTATAAGAAAAAAATGAAAGTCGAATCGGAAAAAGGTATTGAGTCTACCACGTAGATATAAAAAAATAAGAAAGTTTAAAAAAAGAATCATCTCCAAAAGATACTCGAGGAAAAAGTTACGGCCATTTGAAGTTTCAGCAATTGTAACGTTAAAGAGGTACTTGTGAATATTTGAACTTCAAACGGATATAAAATGCGCATCCGATGTCCGATTGAGGCGATTTTTTTCAGAACTTGATTATTTTTCTGATATCTACGCGCAAAGACACCATACAAGGCCATAGGACTTGTAGTTTTACATTTATCGATTTTTTACCATATATAGGGCAACATTATAAGGAAAAATGAAAGTCAAATCGGGAAAAGGGATTGAGTATAACACATAGATTTCGAAAATATAAGCAAGTTAAAAAAAGTATCGCCTTCAAAAGATACTCGAGGAAAAAGTTACGGCCATTTTAAATTTCACCAAATTTAAGCTAAATGGGTACTTGTGAAAATTTGAACTTCAAACGAAAATAAAACGGGCATCCGATGCCTGTCGAGGATATTTTTTTCCAACCTGATTATTTTTTTGATATATAAGCGAAAAAATACCACACACGGCCATACGACTTATAGATTTTCGTTTATCGATTTTTTAACATATATAGGGCAAAATTATAAGGAAAAAATGAAAGTCAATCGGACAAAGGGATTGAGTCTACCGCATAGATCTAGAAAATATAAACAAGTTTAAAAAAAGAATCACATCCAAAAGATACTCAAGGAAAGAGTTACGACTATTTAAAGTTTCAACAAATGTAAAGTTAAAGGGGTACTTGTGAAAAATTGAACTTTAAACGGACATAAAATGCGCATCCGATGTCTGATCGAGGAGTTTTTTTCCAACCTCATTATTTTTTTGATATCTACGCGAAAAAATATCACACAGGGCCATAGACCTTATGGTGTTACGTTTATCAGTTTTAGATCATATATAGGGCAAAATAAGGGAAAAAAATAAAAGTCAAATCGTACAAAGGGATTGAATCTACCGCGTAGATCTCAAAAAAATAAACAAGTTTAAAAATAGAATCATGTCCAAAAGATACTCGAGAAAAAAGTTACGGTCATTTGAAGTTTTAACTTTAAAGGGGTACTTATGAAAATTTGAACTTAAACGGACATAAAACGCGCATCCGATTTTCGACCGAGGAGTATTTTTTTCCAACCTGATTTTTTTTTATATCTATGTTTAAAAAACACCACACACGGTCATAGGACTTATTTTTTTTTTATGTTTATCGATTTTTGACCATATATAGATCAAAATTATAAGGAAAAAATGAAAGTCAAATCGGACAAAGGGATTGGGTCTACCGCATAAATCTTGAAAAAAAATTCAACAGCGAATCACCTCCAAAAGATATTCTAGGAAAAAGTTACGGCCATTTGGAGTTTCAACAAATGTAACGTTAAAGGGATACTTATAAAATTTGAACTTCAAATGGACATAAAATGCACAGTCGATGTCTGATCGAGGTGATTTTTTATCCATCCAGATTTTTTTTTGATATCTACGTGAAAAACATCACACACGGTCGTAGGACTTTTAGTTTTATGTTTATCGATTTTTTACGATGTATGGGGAAAAATTCTAAGTAAAAAATGAAAGTCAAATCAAAAAAGAGATTGAGACTAACGCGTAGATCTAGCAAAAATATGCAAGTTTAAAAAAATAATCGTCTCCAAATGATACTCGAGGAAAAAGTTACTGCCATTTGAAGATTTAACAATTGTAACGTTAAAGGGGTACTTGTGAAAATTTGAATTTCAAATAAATAAAACACGCATCCGATGTCCGATTGAGGCGATTTATTTCCCAACATGATTATTTTTTGATATCTACGTGCAAAAACACCACACGCGGCCATAGGACTTATAGTTTTACGTTTATCAATTTTTGACCATATTAAGAGCAAAATTATAAAGAAAAAATGAAAGTCAAATTGGACAAAGGGATTGAATTTACCGCGTATATCTCATAAAAATATACAAGTTTTAAAAAAAAATCGCATCCAAAAGATTCACGAGGAAAAAATTATGGCCATTTGAAGTTTCAACAATTGTAACGTTAAAGGGGTACTTGTGAAAATTTAAAATTTTAACAGACATAAAATGTGCATCTGATGTCCAATCGAGAAGTTTTTTTTCCAACCTGATTTTTTTATGATATCTATGCGAAAAAACACCACACACGATCATAGAACTTATAGTTTTACGTTTATTAGTTTTAGACCACATATATGGCAAAATTATAAGGAAAAAATGAAAGTCAAATCGAACAAAGGGATTGAGTCTACCGCGTATATTTCAAAAAAAAATAAGCAAGTTTAAAAATAGAATCGCCTCCTAACGATACTCAAAAAAAATTAAGGCTATTTGAAGTTTCAACAAATGTAACGTTAAAGAGGTACTTGTGACAATTTGAACTTCAAACGGACATAAATACGGCATCCGACGTCCGATCGAGATAATTTTTTTCCAACCTGATTATTTGTTCAATATATACGTGAATAAAGCTCCACAAATGACCATAGGATTTATAGTTTTACGTTTATCGGTTTTAGACGATATATAAGGTAAAATTATAAGGAAAAAATGAAAGTCAAATCAGAAAAAGATATTGAGTGTACCACATAGATCTCAAAAAAATAAGCAAGTTTTAAAAAAAAATCGTCTCCCAAAAGATATCGAGGAAAAAGTTACGGCCATTTGAAGTTTCAATAATTGTAACGTTAAAGGGTACTTGTGAAAATTTGAACTTCAAACATATATAAAACGCGCATCTGATGTCTGATTGAGGCAATTTTTTTAAGAACTTGATTATTTTTTTTATATCTACGCGCAAACACACCACGCACGATCATAGAACTATAGTTTTACGTTTATCAGTTTTTGACCATATATAGGGCAAAAATATAAGGAAAAAATGAAAGTCAAATCAGAAAAAGATATTGAGTGTACCGCGTAGATCTCAAAAAAAATAAGCAAGTTTTAAAAACAATCGTCTCCAAAAGATATCGAGGAAAAAGTTATGGTCATTTGAAGTTTCAACAATTGTAACGTTAAAGGGGTACTTGTGAAAATTTGAACTTCAAACAGATATAAAGAGCGCATCCGATGTCTGACTGAGGCGATTTTTTTCCGAACTTGATTATTTTTTTGATATCTACGCACAAAAACACTATACATGACCATAGGACTTGTACTTTTACATTTATTGATTTTTGACCATATATAGGGCAACATTATAAGAAAAAAATGAAAGTCAAACCGGACAAAGGGATTGGGTCCACTGCGTATATTTAAAAAAAAATAAGCAAGTTTAAAAATAGAATCGCCTTCAAAAGATACTCGAGGAAAAAGTTACGGCCATTTGAAATTTCAACAAATGTAACGCTAAAGAGATACTTGTGAAAATTTAAACTTCAAACGGACATAAAACGGGCATCTAATGTCCAATCGAGGCAATATTTTTTCTACCTAATTATTTTTTCGATATCTACGCGAAAAAAACACCACACACGGCCATATGACTTATAGTTTTACGTTTATCGATTTTTTATCAAATATAGGGCAAAATTATAAGGAAAAATTGAGAGTCAAATCGCACAAAGGGATTGAGTCCACCGCATATATCTTAAAAAAATACGCAAATTTAAAAAAAGATTTGCATCCAAAAGATATTCGAGAAAAAAGTTAAGGCCATTTGATGTTTTAACATATGTAACATTAAAGGGGTACTTATGAAAGTTTGAACATCAAACGGACATAAAACGCGCATCCAATGTCTTGTCAAATTGATTTTTTTCCAACCTGATAATTTTTTATATCTACACGAAAAATATCACACACGGTCATAGGACTTATAGTTTTACGTTTATCGGTTTTTTACCACATATATGGCAAAATTATAAGGAAAAAATGTAAGTCAAGTCGGAAAAAGGGATTGAGTCTACCACGTGGATCTCAAAAAATAATCAAGTTTAAAAAAAGATGCGCCACCAAAAGATACTCGAGCAAAAAGTTACGGTCATTTGAAGTTTCAACAAATGTAACGTTAAAGCGGTACTTGTGAAAATTTAAACTTCAAAAGGAAATAAAACGCGCATCCGATGTCCGATCGAGGTGATTTTTTCAACCTGGTTAGTTTTTTGATATCTACGCGGAAAAAAACAACACACGTCCATAAAACTTATAGTTTTATGTTTATCGATTTTGACCATATATAGGGTAAAATTATAAGGAAAAAATTGAAAGGCAAACCAGACAAAGGGATTGAGTCTACCACGTATATCTCAAAAAAATAATCATGTTTAAAAAAAGAATTGCATCCAAAAGATACTCGAGGAAAAAGTTACGGCCATTTGAAGTTTCAACAATTGTAACGTTAAAGGGGTACTAGTGAAAATTTGAACTTCACGCGGATAAAAATGCGCGCCCAATGTCCAATCAAGGCAATTTTTTTCCAACCAGATTTTTTTCTCGATATCTACCCGAAAAAATACCACAGACAGCCATAGTCTTATAGTTTTATGTTTATCGATTTTTGACCATATATAGGGCAAAATTATAAGGAAAAAATGAAAGTCAAATCGGAAAAATGGATTGAGTCTACTATAAGAATCTCAAAAAATAAGAAGGTTTAATAAAGATTCGCCTCCAAAAGATACTCGAGGAAAAAATTACGGTCATTTTAAGTTTTAACAAATGTAACGTTAAAGAGGTACTAGTGAAACTTTAAACTTTAAACGGACATAAAACGCGCATCCGATGTCTGATGAAGGTGATTTTTTTCTAACCAGATTTTTTTTTGATATCTATGCGAGAAGACACCATACACGGTCATAGAAATTCTACTTTTATGTTTATCAGTTTTTGACCATATATAAGGCAAAATTATAAGGAAAAACTGATAGTCAAATCAGAAAAAGAAATTGAGTCTAACGCGTAGATCTCAAAAAAATTAAGCAATTTTAAAAAAAGAATCTCCTCCAAAAGATACTCTAGGAAAAAGTTATGGTCATTTGAAGTTTCAACAAATGTAACGTTAAAGTGATACTTATAAAAATTTGAACTTCAAACGGACATAAAAACGTGCAACTGATGTCCGATCGATATTTTTTTCCAACCTAATTAGTTTTTTGATATCTACGCGAAAAAACATAATACACAGTCTTAGAACTTATAAATTTACGCTTATCGATTTTTGACCATATACAGGGCAAAATTATAAGGAAAAAATAAAAGTCAAATCGGACAAAGGGATTGAGTCTACCGCGTATATCTTGAAAAAATATCAAGTTTATAAAATGAATTGCATCCAAAAGATACTCGAGGAAAAAGTTACGGCCATTTGAAGTTTTAACAAATGCAACGATAAATGGGTACTTCTGAAATTTTGAACTTCAAACGGATATAAAAACGCGCATCCGATGTCTGATTGAAGCAATATTTTTCTTCAACCAGATTTTTTTCTCGATATCTATGCAAAAATCACCACACACGGTCATAGAACTTATAGTTTTACGTTTATCGGTTTTTGACCATATATAGGGCAAAATTATAATAAAATGAAAGTCAAATCGGACAAAGAGATTGAGTCTACCACGTAGATCTAAACAAATAAGAAAGTTCAAAAAAATAATCGCCGAATGATATTCGAGAAAAAAGTTACGGCCATTTAAAGTTTCAACAAATGTAACGTTAAAAGGGTACTACTGAAAATTTGAACTTCAAACTGACATAAAACGCGCATCTGATGTCCGATCAACTCGATTTTTTTCAACCTGATTTTTTTAATATCTACGCGAAAAACACCACACAAGGTCATAAGACTTATTGTTTTACGATTATCAGTTTTTTGACCATATACAAGGTAAAATTATAAGGAAAAATGAAAGTTAAATCGAAAAAAGGGATTGAGTCTACCGCATATATATATAAAAAATAAGAATGTTTAAAAAAGAATTGCATCCAAAGGATACTTGAGGAAAAAGTTACGGCCATTTGAAGTTTCAAGAAAATGTAACGTTAAAAAGGTACTTGTGAAAATTTAAACTTCAAACGAACATAGAACGGGCATTCAATATTAGATCGAAGCTTTCTTTTTCCAACCTGATCATTCTTTCAATATCTACGCAAAACACTACACACAACCATAGACTTATAGTTTTACGTTAATTGGTATTTTGAGTATATATAGGAAAAAATTCTAAGGAAAAATGAAAATCAAATCGGACAAAGGGATTGAGTCTACCGCGTAGATCAAAAGAATCTACTCCAAAAGATAATCGAGGAAAAAGTTACGGCCATATAAAGTTTCAACAACTGTAACGTTAAAGAGGTACTTGTGAAAAGTTGAAAAAATTAAATGGACATAAAATGCGCATCCGATGTGTGATCAAGTCGATTTTTTCCTACCTGATAATTTTTTTGATATCTAGCGAAAAACACCAACACAACCATAGTCTTATAGTTTTATGTTTATCGGTTTTTGACCATATATAGCAAAATTATAAGAAAAAAATGAAATTCAAATAAAAAAAGGATTGATTCTACCGAGTAGATCTCGATCAAATAAGCAAGTTATAAAAAAATCACCTCCAAAAGATACTCGAGGAAAAAGTTACAACCATTTGAAATATCAACAAATGTAACGTTAAAGAGGTACTTGTGAAAAGTTGAACTTCAAACGAACATAAAACACGCATCCGATGTCCGATCGAGGCGATATTATTTTTTCAACCTTATTATTTTTTCTATATCTACGCGGAAAAACACCACACACAGACATTGGACGTATAGTTTTACGTTTATTGGTTGTTGACTATATATAGGACAAAATTATAAGGTAAAAATAAAAGTCAAATCGGAAAAAGAGATTGAGTCTACCATGTAGATCTCAAAAAATTAAGCAAGTTTAAAAAAAGAATTGCCTTCAAAAGATACTCAAGTAAAAAGTTACGGCCATTTGAAGTTTCAACAAATTTAACGTTTAAGAGGTACTTCTAAAATTTGAACTTTAAATATATATAAAACGCACATCCGATGTGCGATTGAGTTGATATTTTCCAAACTGATAATTTTTGTGATATCTAGCGAAAAAACACCACACACAACCATAGTCTTATAGTTTTACGTTTATAGATTTTTGACCATATATAGGGCAAAATTATAAGAAAAAAAATGAAAGTCAAATTAAAAAAAAGGATTGATTCTACAACGTAGATCTCGAAAAAATAAGCAAGTTATAAAAAAATCACCTCCAAAAGATACTTGAGGAAAAAGTTACACCCATTTGAAATATCAACTAATGTAACGTTAAAGAGGTACTTGTGAAAAGTTGAACTTCAAACGGAAATAAAACACGCATCCGATTTTCGATCGAGGCGATATTATTTTTCCAACCTTATTATTTTTTCTCTATCTATGCAAAAATAACCAAGTTTAAAAAAGAATTGCCTCCAAAAGATACTCGAGTAAAGTGTTACGGCCATTTGAAGTTTCAACAAATGTAACGTTAAAGGAATACTTGTGAAAATTTGAACTTCAAATGAACATAAAACACGCATCCGATGTCCGATCGAGGCGAATTATTTGTCCAGACTGATAATTTTTTGATATCTAGCGAAAAAATACCACACACAACCATAGTCTTATAGTTTTACGTTTATAGATTTTTGACCATATATAGGGAAAAATTATAAGGAAAAAATAAAAGTCAAATAAAAAAAGGATTGATTCTACAGAGTAGATCTCGAAAAAATAAGGAAGTTATAAAAAAACACCTCCAAAAGATACTTGAGGAAAAAGTTACACCCATTTGAAATATCAACAAATGTAACGTTAAAGACGTACTTGTGAAAAGTTGAACTTCAAACGGAAATAAAACACGCATCCGATTTTCGATCGAGGCGATATTATTTTTCCAACCTTATTATTTTTTCTATATCTACGCAAAAAAATACCACACGCAGACATATGACTTATAGTTTTATGTTTATTGGTTTTTGACCATATATAGGACAAAATTATAAGGTAAAATAAAAGTCAAATCGGAAAAAGAGATTGAGTCCCATGTAGATCTCAAAAAATTACGCAAGTTTAAAAAAAGATTTGACTCCATAAGATACTCGAGTAAAAAGTTACGGCCATTTGAAGTTTCAACAAATGTAAGTTTAAGAGGTACTTCCAAAAATTTGAACTTTAAATAGATATAAAACGCACATCCCGTGCGCGATTGAGTCGATATTTTCCAAACTGATAATTTTGTTGATATCTAGCGAAAAAAACACCACACACAACCATAGTCTTATAGTTTTACGTTTATAGAAGTAGGAACAATCATGCATCAACTCTATGACTACACATACAATGATATAGCCATAGTCTAACGTGATCTCCTAATATACATAGAAGAAACACACACTTTCACATTACTTCACATGTAGATAGATATGCTCAGACTTCACATAGCTCAACTACAAGAATCATCATAGTACTTCAAGTAGTTTACCGACAAGGCCAAGATCATCATAATACATAAAGTAACGCGACAAGGCCACATCGTTCATGTAGCACCACCACCATAAGTGGACCATACCAATCATCATTATAATACAAAAGCTATACATATTATTAATAGAGTTAGGGCAGCATACCACCCATTCAATCTCACCACTTCAATTCAAATCTAAATCATCCAATTCAATACCATAAGGCCCTTACCCATGGCCAAGAACATCAATTCAATTCAATAACCATAATACTCAATGAATCTACGTCAATTCACCTACACATCAATTGAATACAATCCTTACAACATTCAATAGCCCATAGAAAACTACACTAGAATCCATAAGCATTAAGTCAATATCAATTCAATAAGCTTAATATTCAATGGATCTAAGAACATACAATACTTAATTAATCAAATTGAAAAAGCGTATAAACCATAAAATCATAATCTATATATGAATCAAAAGCCCATAACAATCTACACATGAATTCATTAATATCAAAGCATGATCACATAACCCATATTTTAGTCAAATTAAGAGATTTGAGAAGGTCAAGGGTTCATGGAGAATTTCATTGGAAAACATCAATAATATCATATTAATGTTTGACAATGTTTCATGCAAGAACCCAAGACTTAGAGTAGAAATTGGACTTTTTCATCTTTTAGAAATCTTTGAAAATCATCTTTGAAATTGACTCTAAGGTGATAGCAAGACTTAGATTAAGAAATTGCATACCTTATTAGAAGAAACCAATGATAATTGAAGAAGAAACTCCATTGAAGACCCATCTTCAAGCTCTATCTTCACCTTGAGCTCTCATGGAGGTTTTTCAAGAAACTTTGGGAGGGAATGCGTTTTGATCTAGGTGTTAGGGTTTAAATGAGAGTTTGATGACTTATATACTCTTAGGATACCCATAAACACCTAAAATAACTGTCCTCCAATTTTTTAAGACTTGGGGTGAATTTTCCAAAAAAAAAAAACCAAGCCCTAACAGAAAGCTGGCTTATTTTATAGCACCATCGATGCCCCAACATCAACGGTCCGTTGGTGAGACCACGCCCGTTGATGCGGTTCTTTGATTGCTTCTACAGCTCCTCAACCTTCAGACTACATGGATCCATCGATACCTTCCATCGACGAGCCTTCGTCTGGTCGACTGGCCATCGTTTGGGGCAGTCGATTGCCACTGCCTAGCAGTGTTAAGCTCCAAACTGGGGTCCTCCTTCTAGGTCCCCTTGTGGGTCCTAGGTGGAGTAGTACCCGGACTTTAGACCTCTAAACACGTACGTCTAGGTATTAGGAACATCTCCAAACATGTTCAACATCAAACAAGCCATGCAACATGCTAAAACACATCCAAAATCACAAGGACGTCTAAAGGCTATCTTTCAAACGTCACCGGACGTTCTTGGACGTTTGACCTCCAAACCTTACCAAACTCAACATGATGACTCTAAAAACTATTATAAATCATATAAGTACCGGATAAACTCATTACTCACAAATAAGCACTTGAAAACAAATAAGTCACATAGGTGACTAGTCGTCGAACGTCTTGATCGTCCCTTGATGTTTGGCTTCAAACTTTACCCAAATCTTTAGACACTACCTGAAACATAATTTTTAACCATCTTAGGACTT
Source organism: Solanum lycopersicum (assembly GCF_036512215.1). Taxonomy (NCBI): domain Eukaryota; kingdom Viridiplantae; phylum Streptophyta; class Magnoliopsida; order Solanales; family Solanaceae; genus Solanum; species Solanum lycopersicum. Next base: position 62,469,294 of record NC_090808.1, read on the forward strand.
CAATACTTCATGTCACACACATTAGGCCCTAGTTTACCTAAGTCATTTTTTTGGAAATATGATAACATGAAAATAACTATGTCTTATTGTTGTTGTGGTATTGTAAGGATCCTCAAAATGAATTAAGGTGTTTAGAGCCTCATATGTGCCTAAAAAGTTTAATAACTTGTTAATAAGGTGTTAAATAGTTTTTATAAGTGATTTGAATTTGTTTAGAGGTCAAACATCCAATAACGTCCAAGACGTTTGCAAGTTAGTCTTGAGATGTGCTAGTGTGTTCTAATGTGTTTTTAGCATGTTTTACGTGTTGTTTGGTGCTCAAATTGATAGTAAGGACCTTAACATGTATATTGTAATTAGGTTTAAAACTTCTTGGAATGACTCCCCAAGGACCACCCAAACGGTCCTTGAGAAGGACCCAAATGTTGCCTAGACACTGCCTTGGCAGTGTCCAAACGACGACCAAGGAATGACGGCTCATGCATGGATAGACACCCCGTCAACTGAGGGCATTGATCAACAATTAGAAATGTGAGATAAACCACAAATATGGGAGTCTCTGACCAAAATAATGGAGAATAAGGACGTCTCATCGACCAGACGACGCCCCGTCGACTACCCTCCCGCGATTGAACCTGCAATCTTTCTGTCAGACGCTGCCATGCAAAGGGTAAATTGGAAAATTCACCCTACGTTCTAAAAGGGGTATAGGTGGTTATTATGGGTTATTTTAAGTACATAAAGTTGGTTAATGGCATAAAAAATCCATTCCCAATTCATTCTTCAAAATCAGACTTTTCCTATCAAAACAAGCTCTCTCTATAAACCTCCATTGGATATGTTGATCTAGAACAACTTAGAGGATGTATTTTCATGTATTATTCTTCAAGTTTTCGTGGCTTTATTATGTAATGAGGTATGGTAATCCTGCATCCTTAGTTAACCATTCATCTAAGGAGTTCCTTCAAAAGTTTTCAATGAGATTTCATGATCCATATTCCTATCTTTCAATCTAGTCATGGGTCCATTGTCAAAATGATTTCAAAAGAATACTAATGATAAAATGATGATTACTATTGTTTGATTGATGATTTTCAATCCAATTTCATGAAGAACCCATGCTCCTTCTAAACTCTAAATTTAGCCTATAACGTGGGTAATGTGATCTAGTTGAGATGTTAATGAATTGTGATTTTCTATGTGATATGATGATAAATTATTGTTAATTTATCAATGATGATCAAGGCTTTGAGAATTGGTAAGATTTGACCTATATTCCTCTACTTTCTATAGAATTGGTAATGTATTGTACATTGTGTGGTATGGTCCACTTATTGGTGGTGGTGTTTACTTTCTTGTCAATTTCTATATGATGTGATCATGGCCTTGAAGGAAAATTTTTGTATTAAGAAGTGTGTTTATGATGATCACATAATGTGAAGCTATATGTCTAATCTTCTTTACTAGTATCATGTTCTAGGTATATTGATGATGCGTCCTACATATGAATGATCATGCTAGGGTTAGGAGGGTTTATACGTGTAACATTGATGAAGTGACATTGATTAATGACCAATACCTATGTACCCCTATATGAATGTGTTGTCTTAAGCATGATTAGAAGTCTTAGATATAAATGATAAAGATGTCTTATCTCCTATGTTATTGTCACATCCGGGTTTACCCCTAGACGTAACCGGCATCGTCGTCCTTTTGAAGGACTAAGATAGTCTCTTAGTTTCATGTCATTACATTCATAGTTTGAAAAATCCGGAAAAATTTAAAATTGTCATTATCGCTACTTGGAGGTTTACATAGACCTCTACATACACATAATATATATTCATATCGAGTACATATAGACCTTTCATATAGGAAGGTTACATAGCCTTTTACTTTTATTGCACATACATATAAAAAATATAGAAATAGTCTCAACGATTATCTCATCTCATACCATCTAAACGAATATCACAATATGGGCATAGCCATTACATCAATTCAACAAGATCATGTATAGGTCATTCAAAAGTACAATATTCAATTAAAAAGGAAAGGAATGATAGAGTCAATAAGCTCATAACAAAATCCAAAGCTAGAGGATGGCATTGCCCTCAAAAGTTGAGACCTACCCTACTTGGATGAAAGGAAGAATCCAAGCCTTCAACAATGTCGCTTTCCAAACTCTTCAACGACCGGAACCTAAAATGTTTGGGAAAAGGGAAGAAAATGGGGTTAGTACTCCACATTTAATAAGTATGAGGTCTTATGTACATACACAAGCAAAACATGCTAAAAGGGACTTTTTATCAAAACATGTCATTTACCCTTTTAGGACCTTAATGCAAAGTCAAGTAATTCATATCAATCAACCAACATGCTTACTTTCTCAACAAGTAATACTTATCCCAACATACTTGAAACCATGATTTACTACAACCCTAACATCAAGGAATAATATCACAACAATGAATAAGAGTTAAACATCTCATAATAAGCAAGACAACTACTCACAAGTCCGTATCAAGTCAACAAGTGCAATGACCAATCAAAGCCCCATAACCTTACTCAATCAAGTATCCTCAACAAGAAAAACATGACCAATTTTCAACTTAACAAATCATGGCATTTAGGCTTTCATTTCCTCATATATTATCATTATAATCCAAGGCATATTCATAAATGAACTAATCAACATATAGTATCAACAATATGTCATGGTCATTATATATACATCATATATTATCATAACATAACAATATATAAGAACCTCCTCCTGATACTCCCCTCAAGGCTAACTAGTGCAATGTCTAGGTAGAGTCTCATACCCCTACCTAGAATAAGCTAGACCCCTTAGGTTATCCAAGTTAGAGTTCAAGTCCTTTAATTCGTTTTACCTTTTGGGAACATTTTGCCCTAACCGACATAGACCACATGAGCTAGTGTGGAATTCGGTGTCATAAGACCTTACATCGAAAGAATGCGCACTACTTGCCAAGGTAGTACCAAAACATGAAACATAGCAACTACGTGGATCCACTAACTAATATTCCTATGGGGGCAACAAGTTCAAGAATTAGGATATTTAGTTGGGACCCTCTTTATGTGCCATGCATTATAGTCTCCAATCTCAAGAATAACATAGTGTTCCTACATTCCCTATGTGGGAAGGACACTCCTCTATCTAGTTCACTCAGTGCTAAGCTAGAGTCCCTTTTTGAAATGTCTTTAAGCCTTTAATTATCAATCGTAGCTTAATTTAGGTCATAGGGTCTACCCCTTGTATAATCATAATCATCAATAGCTCAATAAGAATTGTATGAGTATAATTCCTTTCATCACGATTCATATAAGTGAGGTTAACACATTAGCATTTCATAGCATATTAAGGCACATCGATAGTTGTCACCATCCTTATATCACATACACCTTAATCAACCTCACAACATAGTCAATACATTTAAATTCAACATCATACCACCCTATAATCCTAGTATAAGGCATACTCCAATGTAATATCATGACTTAACAACAATTAATCACAATTGGAAGTAAAGATAGAGATTCTAAGACTTACCAAGTCTTCTTCATATTCTACCATCAAGGTCTTACCATCAACCCATAACTCAACCCAACTTGGGGAGTAACATCATCACACAATGATAACCAATAAGATAATAAGGTCAATTTCATCTCTATAACACAATTCATCTTTAGATCACAACTTAAGACAAGGTACATAGGCTAATTTCACATTATAATTCATAACCTAAATCACATCTCAAGAACTAGAATGATAGGCCTATAATTCATCTTAATTTAATCATTAATAACACCATAGGATTGTAACTTAATCAACAACCAACTCAATTGAATGATCACAATACAATATAGGTCAAGATCACTACCTAGGGTTCGGGATAGAGGATCATATTGTTCAATTTAGACCAAATCATCAACAATTACCATAAACAAGTTGAATTACATGTTAATATAATCAATATAACCCTAAGAATTCATTAACAACTCAATCCATAACTTCAGTTTCGTAATTGAGTGAAACCTATAAGAAAACTCAACTTTTTGAAATCTATTTTGAAGGAACCCTTTGAGGAAAGAATCTCAAAGGTGAATAGAACCCATACCTTAATGTTTGTCAACAATTTGATGGTAATTTCTTCCCTTTCCATCCCCCAAACCCTAGTCCTTTCTAATCTTCAATGGTGAGTTAATATAGAGAGAAAAATAGTAGAGAAGGAAGAGAGTTGTCTTTAGGTTAATAAGGGTTAAGGGTATTTATAGAGGGACTTAATCAACATAATTAACATTTCTTTAATCCCCAACTAACCCCTAAATCACTTAATTAATTAAATGTAATAATTTAAAATTTGGCAGTGAAACTCGACCCTCACAGACGAAACCCCGACCGACGGGCCGTCTGTGAGTCGACAGACAACCCCCCTCCGTCCTGCACTCTGTCGTCTCGGTAGAGACTATGCAAGTGAGGGCTTCCTCCAATTTGTCTAAGTGTGGGACGATGGTGGCATCGATGCCCCGTCGATCCACACACGGACCATAACTTGCACCTCTTCACTCCGTCGATGAGTTCAGAGACTGTACAGGTGAAGGGACCTTCTCCACCAATCTAAGTGTGGGACGACGATGGCATCGACGCCCCGTCGATCCACACACAGGTCGTCTTCTATCCCGTCAATGCACATTGTCAGGCAGTGTTGCATCAAACTACAGAGGTCCTCCTCAAGGGCCCTTAGTTGGTCCTTAGGGAGTCATACCCGGACGTTTAAACCATGGAAAACCTATTACCTACCTTTCCACTAATTTTCGTACATTTCCGACTCTTAAAAGTTAGTCAAAAAGTCTAAGGCACACTACCATCTCTTTGAACCAACTTCCCGGACGTTTTGAACGTTTTGGTTCTTAAACTTCCTAAATGACCTATATTCATTAAAATGGACTTAGAAACAGTGGATAGACTTTATGACACCTATGTTAGGATTTACAATATGTCTTGGATTTTAAAGGTGTTACATAATCCCCCCCCCCCTTAGGAACATTCGTCCTCGAATGACATCAAAACTCTTTCGAAGGACAAAATAGACTCAAGACTATCAGCCCAACCAATCAACAATATTAATTCAACATAATTCATGTCATTTCAACAAGGCAAATATCAAAACTCATATTACCACACATAAGGCTCAAAACACTTCATCATGAGGCATTTCCTTCTCACAACACTTATGAGCTCAACATACATTACATGAGTCAGTTAGCACAAAGTTCAACTTAACAACATGCTACCTATCATTTCATGAAGACACACCATATCAAGATGCACAACATAACTCAAAACAAGCAAAAAGCAAAATTTCAAGTTTTTAAGAGCAATACTACAGTAACTTCACTATAAGTTCTTTCAAAAATGCATAATGTGCAAAACTTCACCAAAAAATCAAGAAACTTCAATTTCTAGTCATATTTATACCATTTTAATCATTTTCTCTACTCTATTCTTCTCCATGATACATAATTATTTTTCTATTAATTCTCACTATTATAAATTTAACTCTTAACCCCTTTAATCTGCTTATTATTTCATGGTTAATATCATGGCACAACAATTTTTTATGTCTTCACCAACTACTATAAATATGAGTATAAGAACTCACATCTTATACATTTGAAGACTTGAAGAACTTCTAAAAAATAAGAGAAATTGGCGTTACTTATTTCTATCTATTTTCATAGTTTCTCTATTTTATTATAATTTTTTATTTGCTCTAATTTCATAATATGTTATCATCATGAAGCTTTAATCAATTGTATCAACAAGGTTAATGTTGTGTTTAATTTCTCTTTGGAACAAGTGAGTTACTGGTATTACTATAACACATTTTTTATTGTGAAATCCACTTTATATTTTATTTGTGATCAGAAAATACAATTGCATATAATATTTTTGAATTTTAAATTATGTTTGTTTCATTGAATTATTTCATTTGTCGAATTGAATGTGATAAAGTGCATGATAAGTACGAAATGTGACAAAATAGTTAGTGATTGTACAAATGAATGTGGGCACAACAAAGGACAAAAGGATAATAGTCATCATTGTCCTATTTGTAATATAGCACTTTATGGGTTCTTAATTAAAATAGTCCTTCAAAAGAGAAGATAATGTTTACCATCAATTTAGTACGAAAAGTGTTGAACACGTTGTTGTCATGCGACTAAATTTGATAAATCTTATAAGCTTCGATTAAAATAAAGAAATACAAAGTGATGATGCATTTAGCCTTTTAAAGTAAGATTAGAGTGTGTTATGTGAGGCTAAAAAGTTACTATATAATTGGGGTCACCAATCGCTTAACATTTGGGCCTTTTATCATCACTTTGAGCATTGTTTCATGGGAATTTTTTAAATCACTTTGATCATTATTTCATGGGAATTTTTTTAAGGGAAATTTGTATATAATAGCAAATTAATAACATAAAATAAATGGAGTAGCTATGATCTAATTTCATTGTACTCCATAGCAAACGTTTGCAAAAAATTGTCAGGCGCCTCTCTCCCAAATATCTCGCTCGCCACTCTCCTCCAATCTCTCGCTCGCTTCCTCACTTTTTATACAAACACAAGTGTATAAAAATTATTTCTAATTGTATAAAGCAGAGAAAATTGTATAAATATAGATATTTTTGTTCCCCCCTCTCCCTCTTCCAGATCTCGCTCGCCACTCTCCCAAATCTCGCTCGCCACCCTCGCCTTTCTCACTTATACAAACAGAAGCGAAATGTATAAATTGCATTTTTGTTTGTATAAAGCGTGAGAAAATTGTATATACACATGCAAGTACATATATTTTCGTCCTATACACTTATAATTATACGATAAAAATACTCCTCTGCCCAGTTTCTTTTGCCTTTCTCTCTTTCTCGTTTTATACAATCTCTCTTTCTCGTTTTATACAATTCGATTCAATTGTATATTCCTTGTCAAGTATCTTTTGTCTTTCTCTCTTTCTCATTTTATACAAATTCAAATTGTATATAATGATTCTATACACTTATAATAATACAATTAGTTTTATACACTTCGTTTTTATACAGTTCTCTGCCCAAGTGTCTTTTTCTTTCTTGTTTTATACACTTCGTTTTATACAATTTGCTTCAACTGTATATGTATAGCGAATTATACAGTTTCTATGTTTGCTATGGAACGCAATTATGCAAACTTTGTTATAGCATACAAATATGAATTTTTTATTTGTTATATGTGAAAGTTGCCCTTTTTATTAAAACAACAATATTTTAACATTTAATAGGATCCCTTAGCAATATTTTAAAGTTGATAATATTTTAGTCTGTTATAGTTTGATTTATGTTCTTTTTTATCTTTATTTAACTTAACATAATATAATTATGAAATTAAAAATTAGAGAAAATCAAGGGAGGAAAATATTTTAAATTAGATTAAGTTGCCGAAAATCTTTATTACTTTCCTTGCAAAAGATTATGAGGCCTCAAGTAGGTAGTCTCTTCCTTCTTCCTAAAGGTCATTGTTTGTCCTTATCTTTCAAAACTAGTTATTGTTATGAAACATTATGATAATACCTTAGAGTTTTATCTATTAAATTTGATTTTTTAAAAAGTTAAAAATTTGAACACCTATAATTTTATATGTTATTCGCTTACTTTTCTCACGGTGTATTTATTTTATTTATCAGAACTTTGTATCCTTTTAAATCGTATCGGATATATGTTATTTGACATACTTTTCTCACGGTGTATTTATTTTATTTACCAGAATTCATTATCTTTTTTTAAATTGTTTCATTCCAATATGTATGTCATTTGTATTTGTATTCATTCTAGTTTTCATGTTTTATTTTGTATAATGAAACTCGTATTTATTTATTAGTTCGTATTCATTCCAACACATATGTCAAATGAATCTGTAGTTATTTAATAAACATATTTGTATCATGTACTTTTTTCATTGTGTATTTATTTTTCTCTTCATATTCTGTTTCCTTTCTTAAGTCGTATTCATTCCAATAGGTATATTATTTTTAATTTGTATTCATTCTAGTTATTATATTGTATTTTTTATAATGATAAATAAAATACAAAAATAATATGATGGAAAAGTAAAAATAAAACTGAAAAACAATAAATGAATATTTGTTGTAATCATTCTTAAATAAAATACATAACTAGTTGGTATACCTTTGGAATGAATATAATTAAGAACAAACATAAGATTCATAAACTATGCAAAATGAGATTTTGAATAATACAAATATTAATAGCATACATATTGGTTTAAATACAAACTGAGAAACGATATAAAATTATGAAGAAAAAAAAACTATGGACACAAAACAAACTAATAGGAAACATGGTCTTCTCCTGCAAGTTTTCTTGTGTGTTTCGCTGTTTTTTGCTTTATACAAACACAAATTATATAATTAATTCTTTTGTATATGTATATCGAAATAGATTATACAATTACTTCTTTTGTATATATGTATAGCGAAATAGTCAGCTTCTTTTGTGTGTGTGTATATATATATATATATATATATATATATATATATATATATATATAGTGAAATATCCAGCTTCTTTTGTATATATGTATATAGCTTCTTTTGTTTTGATATATGTGAAAGTTGCTCTTTTTTTCATGTATATAATAAAAATGAAAGAGCTTAAACGCAAAAATAAAACTTTAAAATCTGAATAGAAGCCACAAAATCCAATCAGGAGCTAGTTTGGAAGGACATACCAAGTACGAAATGCGCTGATTGCGGCAGTGTAAAAGAGTTATCGATCTTATATTTTAATGAAGAATATATTTGTCTAAAGAAATTCTCTTTATTTTTTAACACATTTGCTTTGTAATTGAATTATGAGTGGTTAAAATTTTCAATTCCAAGAATGTGGTGTTAACTCTTAAAATGTATTTTTCGTTCTAAGTTGTACAAATCGATTTGTTATCGATCCATCTATTCTATTTGATCTGTCTTTGTTAATTGCTTTACGAGTTTCATATGTTTGCTAGTCAGTGGTTGAATTTGCACGTAGGTGAATAGTGGCGCACTATTATTGAACGAAAATACTGCTGTTATTGATTGAAATGGAAATGACATCTTTTATTTTCGAGCTGAGATTACAAAACTAAGTGAGAAATGCACATTTATTTCGTTACATTACATGTCTTAAACTAACTTTTCATTATGTAATGACTCTGCTATTCTCTTTGCAATGCAATAAGCAGTAGACTGTATAGTGATCATGGGATTGACACCAACTGCAGTAGGAAGCACACTTCCATCACATACATATAGGCCTTTCGCCTCCCAACATTCTCCGTTTTCATCCACTGCGCCATCTTCCTTGCTCGATCCCATCCGACAGCTTCCCATTTGATGTGCAGAGGCATAAACTGTCCAGTTTTCTTCTTTAGACATTGGCCCTTCAGGAGCTTCAACTGTATCAACAAACTCTTCTAACTCTTCATTCTTTATGTCTTTACATTTGATTTTCTGTCCATCGCTTCGATATGTTCCCACTTCAACTGCTCCTGCTGCAATCAGTATCCTCAGTGCCCTTCTTAATCCAGCTTTGATATTCTCTTTGTCTATTCTATCCAAGCTGTATTTTATCCTCCCTGCTTTCTTTACTTCTCCTCGACCTTGATCTTTTACCAATGCTAACAGAGTTACTGTTCGCGAGTACTTTGTCATCTGTTCCTTCATATCCTGACCAGAAGTCCATGGAAACAAACTGGCGAAAGAAGCAGGACCCACAGCTGTAGCTTCTATTATGGCCTGTGCATTGGTTTCTTCAGGTACCATCTCATGAAGGGATGTCATTATTCCTCCCTCGTAATTTTTGCCTTTGATTTCAGACATGGATTCGGGGAAGTATCCCCACGCCAAAAGAACGGGGTGGAGATAGAGGTTTGTACCAATGTTCTTGTTCTGCAATCCACTGGAAAGCAGCAAAGGAGGTGTGAAGAGAGCTCCACAGGAAGAAATCGTGGCACGAGCTTTGATATGTAGCTTCCTAGTGATCTTCTTGCTTTCAGTTGTAGCAATTACTCCAAGACATGTTTTTCTCATTTTACCATCTTCCAGTATGAACCTTTCTGCAGTACATCCAGTCAAGATAACAGCGCCTGCATTAACAGCATCGACAAGCCAAGTGGAATCAGTCCCTTTCTTGTCTCCTGTTTTACAACCATAACCACAAGAACCACAATAATGATTCTCTGAAGAATTTCTTGGTATTTTCTCAACTTTCAAACCAAGATTTTCACACCCTTTTCGTATTACTTGATTCTGAAGTCCTTCCTCAGAACAATTCTCCGTTACACCAATCCGTTTGCATACTGCATCCATAGCAGACTGATATTCAGAAGTTCCAAACCATGAAATCTTGTGATTCACAGACCAGTCTTTAAGAACATCATTTGGTGTTTTAATAGAAGCGGACCAGTTTACGGCTGATCCACCGCCAACTGTTGTTCCAGCCATAATCATTACTTTTCCATCAAGACTACTAAGCATTGCACCTGTCTCATATAACTCACTCAAAGAAGGTCCTTCAAGACCAGAATAATCTTCAGGAACAAAGTAATGTCCTTTTTCTAGCACGACGACTTTGTAACCTGATTTCGCAAGGATTCCAGCTGCAACACCTCCACCACATCCAGAACCGACAATCAAAACATCACATTCAATCTTAAAGATGTTGTCTTTTGCATCCTCAGTTATAACTACATCTTTCTTAGATAAAGATTCTTTCAGAGTTTCATCACTCTCATTTATGGTTTCCACAATCCCCCTTTCAAGTGGTCTTTCTTTCTTGTTTTCATATAGAGCCTCTGTTGTCTCTGGAAGATGATATCCAATGGCTTCCCAGGTAGGATTCTTGCAATTTTCATCAGTCTGCACCGCAAACACCAAGTTTCCAAAGTCAAGGTTAGTTCCAAATTCCAATATGTTATCAATGATGATTCATAAACACGAACGAATCTAATAATTGAGGCTTATCACTAGTACTGTATTTTTCAAAAAAAAAAGAGTACTATGGGCATGACCTGACAACTCCCAGAAATACTTGAAGAGAAAACTTATATAATAGACAAATGGTCAAGTAGGACAAGATAGGAACATTACCCAAGAGAAGAAGATGAACAAATAGATAATTTTGATCATCAAGAAGGTAATCCTTAGTGGAATGAGAAAAGTTTCTCTGGACCATCTTTGTAGAAGAGCTTCTCTATCCTTTAAGTCTAATTCAGTGAAGTTGTGAACAAAAGGCCATCTTTTATCCAAACAGACTCTACCACAAAGCAGAAGACTCCCTAATCTTGTTGTTAACAAAAACACAACTATCCTTATTATCAACAAGGCCTCAGGCTTGCTCCTCTTCACCAGTAGCTCTGCAACCTATTCACCAACCAATCAAAACAAAATATCAACACAGAGAACCAGAAAGAAAACCTCAAAACCAATACTAGCAGATAGCAAAGACCAATGCTTGATAACCAATATTGGAATATTATAAAGAACAATGCTTTAACACAAAAAGCCCATCATATTAAAATAAGAATCTTGTTTGCTAAAAAGGGTCTTTTCAAGAATCAGTCAACTGCAAAAAAAAAAAAAGTGGACAGGAAAAAATACCCTCAAAATCTATAGTATGAGTATAGCAAAGACCAATGCTTTATTACCTATAGTGGAAAATCACAAAAAAAAAAAAAACAATGCTTTTACACTCATACAAAAAAAAAAACAAGTTAAATGAAGAATCTTGTTAGCAAAAAAGGGTCTTTTCAAGAATCACTAAACTGCAAAAAACGAAAAGGTTAAAAAGACAGGTGAAAATAAAAACACTCTCAAACCAATAATAGAAGATAGTTACAAAGACCAATTCTTTATCACAAAAAGACCATCACATCACACTTTAAAAAAAACAATCTTGTTAGCAAAAAAGAGTGCCCTTTTCAGAATCTAGAAAATAGTTACAAAGAACCATGCTTTATCACAAAAACACCACCACATCACAATAAAAACACAATCTTTTTTTGCAAAAAAAATGTCTTTTCAAGAAACAACGACAACAACAAGAAGAAGCTCAAAAAAGGGGAAAAAAGACTTAAATTTACCTCATTAGTGGATGGAGGGTGAGCCCCAGAAGAAGCAAAAAATGAATTATCATTGTTATTACAAGGTGGCACAAGAGTTTCACAAAAGGCAGAAATAGTTTGAATTTGAGAAGAAGAGAAGCCATGTGTATAGCTACTGTTAATTCTTCCTCCTTTTAATAAAGAATGACATTCTGTTTCCTTCACCATATTTGTTAGTAATACCTCAGCTTTCTTGTTTTTGAGTTATCTTATAATGTCAGAGGCTAAAAATGAGTATTTATATATATAGTACATATTACAATTGTGGTTGGTTTTGATATATCAAATCCTAATAGGCTTGGGAATCCCTTTCCTACTAATATAGGGATTAATTTTAATTTGAGTTTATTTCATATTTAATTGAAATAAAATTATAAATAGGTTATTTGAGATTTTATTATTATTACAGTGAGATTATTTTAAGATAATTTGTTCTCGAACTAACGAATTTAAGTGTGCTCCTTCTATTTTTTCTTTAAAGTAGTTTAATGTACATTTTTTGAACGTGTACTTCACATCAATCAATAATATGACTCTGAACAGTATACAATCTTGATGCTAAATTTATTAGTCTTTATGTCTATTTTACAGACTAGTTATACAGTATAGGGTAGAAAACTAATTTTATCATTTTAATGTTAAATATTTTTAGGAATCATAATTGTGTGAAATAAATAATTTCGTATAATATTTTGAATTATTGTACTTATTCTCTAAAACAGACCATTTCATTAAAGAGTATATTTGAATTGACTTAAAAAAATAACTTTTAAAAAATAGTTTTAAAAGTGTTGAGATTTATTTTTAAAATAAGTAGTTATGTGTATAAATAAAAGTAATGCAGTTGAAAGAAAAAATGTTGATGTGTTTAAAAAATAAGTATAATAATAATGATAATAATAATAATAATAATAATAATAATTAATATAATAATAATAATAATTAAAGAATTAAGAGCAAAAAAGTAATATATTTAATGAATACAAAATGACTTTTAAATTTTAAAAAAAAACATCCTCACCTAACTTTTAAAATAAGTTATTTTTGACTTAAAATAAGTTAAAAACTTAAATTTATTAGTCTGTATGTCTATTTTACAGACCAGTTATACGGTATAGTGTAGAAAACTAATTTTATCATTTTAATATTAAATATTTTTAAACACCCTCACCTAACTTTTAAAATAAGTTATTTTTGACTTAAAATAAGTCAAAACTTATATTTTATGTCAATTTTATTATTTTTTGAATTCATCCAAATAGGCTCTAAATATTAACGCTACTATTTTAAACTACATAACAACATCAAATTTTATAATTTTGTATTATCTATGAAAATATTTATTCGCATCAAATCATTGTATTTAAAGATGTAATCAAATTAAAAACTGATTAAAAATGGATACTAATTTGATTGGTGTGATTTTGATTGTACCAAAAAAAGAAAAAGAAAATCAAACCATTCCGATAAATTATCATATATTGATTTAACACTTATTTTATATATATACAAGATATCAGTATTTCATGTAAATAATGGTAAATACTTTTGATCATCAACTTACTTTTTTAATCTGCTGATTTCACATGAATCGTAATATTATTAAAACATATTTCTTATAAGGTCTAAAATATTTTCAAAGTATTGAAAATAATACAAAATTATCTTCCATCTACCTATTAGCTCCAAAATACCATTTCCATCCACCTATTGGATCCAAAATACCCTTGTCATCCACATTTTGGTTCAAAATTGACCACTTATTTAACGGTTTTATATTTAAACTATTTAAATAATTTTTAAAATACGTGGCGCTCAATTATTTGTTATAATTTAACTTATTAGTATAATTTATAAATCAATCCACCAACCACCCATTACTAATTAAACTCCTCCAAATTAATAAACCCGTCACATTATTAATGCAACAACAGAAAAGCTACTGTCAATTGAGAGTTTTTACAAATTTGAGACGAAAATATCTAAGAAATAAATTATCATACATTCACGTGTCTAAATAAAAATTATCGATAAACTTAAAAGTTTGACTACGTTCATCTTATTCTTACGTCTCAATTATGTGATATTACTTCATAGGTAACTATTTTCAAAATAATATATTAAAGGTTTTAAAACAAATCATAAATATTTATAAAATTATATTTTAAAAAAGTGCATGCATTAATTCGAGATGTATTATTTTTTACCTTTAATCATAAATTTCTAATTCAATCTTGAAAGAGAATCCTATGAAAGTCTCCTCCTAAATAAGCGGCTCAACCTAAATTTTATTGAGGTTCGATTCGGACTCGAATAATTTTGGATGTCATTTTCAGGAATCTATAATTTCATCGTGTTTTAGTAGTATTTATGGCGATTTTAATATTATAATTGGATTATTAATTGGGTGAGGTTTAGCTAGTAATTAGTGATAGTGGGTTGGTTTATAAACTATATTAATAAATTAAATTATAATCAATAGTTGAACGTCAATTATTTTTAAAAATTATTTAAAGAGTTTAATTTAAAATAATTAAATAAGTGGTAAATTTTGAAAGAAAAGGTGGGTGACAAGTATATTTTTAAGTCAGTAAGTGGATAAGGACATTTTGAAGTCAATAAGTGAATGAAGAATAATTTTATACCATTTTCAATTCTTCAAGAATATTTTAGGCCTTTTTTATTCCAAACCCAAAGCCTCAACCTAGAGTCTATAATTATGAATATGTGGTATATGGTGTATTTTTTAAATTTAAACTTTCTTTTGTTCAGATATCATTTATTTTTTCAATGGCTCGTTCCTTTGATTTTAAAGGGTTGACCTTTCTATGTGTAGTATTTTTAATTTGTAGATGTTAGAGAAATAGAGAAATTCAGATACATTTATCTTGTGATAGTAAAGAAAAAATTATTGATTCATAATGCTTTTATTTATAAAAATAATTGGTTCATGTATGTATTGTTTTAGGCCGGCCATTGTTTTACTATCAATCTATCATTGTCTAGTCATATATTTATATTAAAAAACAAATTAATTTGGAAAAAACTAACTGCTCATTTTTATTCGTGCGATTAGATTTGATTTAAGAAATTTAAAATTATGTTAATTTGATTTAATTTTTAATTGAAAGATCAGTTCAAATCAAATCATGAATACTATTCCATTGTATTATTTTTTTTCCACTTAATTTTTTATATTTACATTTACATTGGAGTCCCACTAAATTTGAATCACGTTGAAAAATTCAAAAAAATTCTTCTTGACAAACTAAATTTAAATATGTGTTGGAAAGTCTATAAAACTCTCTTTAACAAAGGTGAGCTGAGAAGTCCCACATTAGAGATAACATTCTCCCAAAGCTCCATATTTAAAACGACTCAAACAACAAACAGTTGATTAAAAATGAATGACTGTGTATCACTCCACCACAAACCCAATGAATACTCCATCGTATCATATAAACAATATTGATGTGAAATATGATTATTCAACCTTTAGTGAGGTCATAAATTCATGTGTAAACAGATGTCATCCGTTTCTCGATTTGATATAACATATTATTTGTCACAATTTATGTTATATATTTTATTTTTGAGAGTTGAATAATTTAAGTTTGATCGAGAATTTTCTCATGAAATTTATATATTTGTATATTATGTAAAGTGTTATAAGTCATCATAATAATTGATAATTCAAAAGATATATAAAAATTTTACGATAAAAAATAGACTTATTTTTATGATAAAAATAAATTTATTTAAATTTCAAAATTTAAAATATATTAGATAAATTTAAATAAATTGAGATAATTACGAGATCCTAACATATTATAAGTCTTCAACGTTAAACAATATTGCTGTGAAATATGATTAGTCAACCATTAGTGAGGTCATTAATTCATGTGTAAACATATGCCGTCCACTTCTCGATTTAATACAATACATAGGCTGTTTTAATTTATGTTGTATATTTTATTTTGAAAAATTTATAGAATATAACAAACATTAATATATATTTAAATAAAATAGCTATAATTTAATTTTTTTTATATTATATGAATATAATTATATAGTAAATAGTAAAGTTAATTATATATCAATAATTAATTTTTTATATTTATTTAATATAAATAAATATTAAATAGGAAAGTTGTTATTATATTTATAATTAATTATGCAATCATTAATACCTTTTCTTTTATCAATATCACTATATTACATATTTTTTGAATTTTTTCCCCTAAATTTCTTTCAATTCAAGATCTTCTTGTATGATTCTAGGAGCAATTTTTGGAATTTAAATTCGTTATAAGGTATTTTTTAACTGATTTTCTCCTCGTTTTTTATGATAATTTATTTATATATCTATTTTCATCTATTTTTATAGGGTTTTGATTGAAATTATTTTTTTTAATGAAAATTATATTGCTTTTATACTTTTCTTTCCATGACGAAATTGCATATATCCCTGCGAAGAGTGTCACCTTTAATGCTGGATCCATTTCCTTGTCTCGGAGCACAGATGAGAGATCCCCGAAGATTTATGAGATGGAGCGTAGGGAATACACGTAGTTCAGTGGAGCCGTTATGTTATCATTGTTAGCAGAGAGTGTAGAGAGAGAATTTTGTTGTTTGTCAAATTTGTATATAGTATAATGCTTATATACATAGATAACTGTATTGTAATATTAATAAAATGGTTATTTGTGAATACAAGTATATATAGATACATAAGTAATTTATCTAATTTGATTAGGCAATACAAGTATAGTTGGATACATCAATACTATAATTTTTATAAATAAATATCTAAGTTAACATCAAACTTTAAGTATTATAGAAAACCCGACGAAAAATAGATCGACCGTTTGTTGGCTTTTTCAATTTGTATATAGTCGAATACTTACACATTTCGATACATATACATTCTGTTTTTTTTTTCATTTTCTTATTTAACAAAAGTGTATTCATATTACATTATATTGGTGTATTCATTTTTTTGGTTAACAATAGTGTATTCATTTTTCAAATTGTCGTATTCATATGCTAAAATCACTACTTTACCTTGTTTGATGTATATTAAAAAATTAAATTTTTATAAATACTTGTATCCTTGATATATTAATACTTTATGTTTTATAAATAGAAATACCAATT
This sequence comes from Solanum lycopersicum, assembly GCF_036512215.1. Classification (NCBI taxonomy): domain Eukaryota; kingdom Viridiplantae; phylum Streptophyta; class Magnoliopsida; order Solanales; family Solanaceae; genus Solanum; species Solanum lycopersicum. The sequence continues at coordinate 62,486,674 of NC_090808.1, forward strand.
TGAATTCAAAGTATTCATATGCTAATTGTACAACTAATACAATTTCCTTATTTTGTTATTGTAATTATAACTATATTAGTGTATAAATAAATAAAAAATAAAAAACATATGCAAAAATACAACGAGAAAAAGGAATGAATAAAATTTTATATTCATAATTTTATGAATACCTTTAAAATTAGTATTTTACTGAATATATTGTATTTTGGAATATAAATACAATTTATTGTATTATGTAAATCAATCATATTTGCATACAATATGTAATTATTAGTTGGTAATTTAATAATGAAAATTTCAGTTATTTAGAAACATAATAAAAGGTTGATACTTGAGAGATATAGCAACATATCATATCTTATTTAGTGCATTGTATAAATAATAATAATAATAATAATAATTTAAAAAAATTAATACAAACATTCAGCTAAAACTTGACGTATAGTATAGTTATTTCTATTAAATAACATATTTATAACTATTAAATTTTAGTAACTCTAGAAATATGACCATTCTTGTAAGTTATTCTTTAAATCTCAAAATCTAAAATATGTCAATCACCAATAGGCAAAAATTACGGCAAACTCATACTATTTGTATTTATTTTCATTAAAGTTTTCTAAGTTCTGCCCATCATTAATTCTAGAAATGTCAGAATTATGAGTGTATTTGGTGTCGAAAATATTTTTTAATTTTTCCATTTGCAACTGCTTACTACAAACTAAAAATAAAAATATTTCTTTAAGAAAATGAAGAGAACAATTTTTTTTAGATATAAAATTAATACTTAATACTTTTTTAATCAATTCTTTGAATATAACCTTTTCCGATTGTTAGTCTTAACTTTTAAGTGAAATTTTATCAATTTGTTGAATAACATTCTTTCACTGGGACCATCATTAGAAAAAATTGACATAATTTTTATAAATAATAATTTGAGAAATTTTAGATAAAAATAATAGAGTAAGAATTATAAAATTTAATTATTGAATTTGAAAATTTGACATATCACACTTTAGTATACTTATTTTAAAGTAAAGCTTGGAAACTTAGAAAATAAAAAATAAAAAATCAATTTTGCAATTCATTTTGTTCAGTGATTTGTTTTCCTCGGAGCGTATATTGAAATTCTAACTAAATTCGATTTCTTTTGAAGGTGACGCTTTTAATAGAATTTCTCCATTGAACCCTAGACTCTACGAGGTGAAAATAATAAGCATTCTTAGACATAACGTAAGAAGATAAACTATTTTTTGGTTTTTCTATTTAAAAAGAAAAAGTTAAAAAAGAATTAAATAATAAAATAAAGATATTCTATCTTTTTATAACAAAAAGAGTTAATTTTAATAATAAATTATCACATGATATTTTCTTAATAAATTTTGGCCCCCCTCGAAGTTGGCCATTTAACCGGCCCTGCCTACTTGGGCATTACTTACTTCTGCTATTTTGTAATGTATTGTTTTATATTATATCATATTAATTATTTATAATATTATTTTATAAATATTTTTATTTAAATAAAGTATATCATTTGTTTTTGTTGAACGATATTTTTTATTTTTTTATTTGACTATGCTGTTGACGTATGTTTGTACAATAATATTGACAAGTTTAATAAAATATCCTTGACTATTTTTAAAATATATTACGTTATCAACAATAACATATATAAATAACTTAAACGACTTATTTATTTTAACTTATCATAAAAATTTTCTTAGTCTTGACTCTTGGTGTCAAGAAAGATATGAGATTCTAATCTAACTAATAGTGTAGACTCGTGTCTCAATTTATACGGCATAAATTTTTTATTTTAAGTCAAATTATAAAAATAATATATTTTTGTATATTTAATTTTTTTCACCTCAATTTATCTTGCACTTTTCAGATTTTAAGATTCGAACAAATCTATTTTTGATCATAAATTTTTCATATATTTTTTAAATTATTTTGAATTGTCAATTACTGTGACTTATAGTATCTTTTATGTAATTTACAAATATATAAATTTCATTTCAAAAAAAGTCAAAGATTTCATGCGCAAATTTCTGGTCGAACCTAAACTGTTTGACTCTCGAAAAATGAAATGTGTCACATAAGTTGGGACAAAGGGAGTACTTCCTTTTTTCATTTTTATTTGTTTAATATTGACGTGGCCAGCCTATTAAGGAGCAACAAATAGAATGACAATTTAGAAATTAAGTAATGTATTATCTCTTGATTTTCTAAAGTCTAACATATATTTTTTCGCATAGTACTAGACAAGTAAAAGTGGAGAAGAGAGTAATAATTTAACTTTAAAACTTTTCATTTAATTATACTTCAAAATTTTCCTTTTATTCTTAAAATTTGTATTCAATCAATGAATCAAATATCACTATATAAATTGAAAAAAAAATTAAAGAAAAAAACTCAGACGTAAACGTTGGGAATGAAACAAGACAATTAAGTTAAAACGAAGCTCAAGCCGTTTTAAATTTATGATGAAAGTGAAATATGGAAATTGTACATTCCCCTTACGTAATTAGCATGCTTGGCTATATATAAACTATATGTTTCATATCATTTTAGCATTGCAGCTATTGGTGTTGGAGAGTAGAGTGGGCAAGAGATATGCCACTTTCAAAATAATAAGATGTGACACGAGGGCACTAACATATTTAATTGGCTTAAGTCATATGCGCCCCCTTAAAGTTGTCTGAATAATTCATTTAAGCACCTCAACTAAGGTTTGTACCTATTAAACACTTTAATTATTCAAAACTGTGTCTATTGAGCACAAAATGCCGACGTGGCTAAATAAGTGTATCAAACTGTGTCTATTGAGCACAAAATGCTGACGTGACTAAATAAGTGTATCTCACAACCTAGTAGCGCGTGAATATATTCCTAATTTTTTAAAAAATAAACTTTGCTCTTTTTTTTATCCTAATCAACATTAATCAATACAACTCAAAATATTTTTTTATTTAAAATAATGTTTTTGATCAAAAAGAAAGCAACCCCACCCATTCCCACCCCTGTAGGCTGTACCAATTGTCTTCTTCTTCATCCCATTTATGCACTCTGTTTTTTTTCTTTCATTTTTATTTTTCACTCTTCATAAAGTGAAATTGAATTTATTAAAAGAACTTGCAACAAGAAACAAATGGGACATCAAAACTATAAAAGCAATATTTGTTCATCTTTTTTTCCGGTCACTTCGATCAACAAATATTACCAACCATTACTTAAAATGATATCAGAAAATTTGATATAATTCATTTGAATCATCTTGATTTCTCTTTATTGATTTTGAAATAATTTATTAAAATAATTTATCTACGTAGATTTTGTTTCCATAAAGAATCTTAACAATCACTCCATTAATATATTATACTTCATAATTTATTTCACTATTTGCATTAGACTTGATTTCTAAAAGATTAATCTTTTCAAAGGAATAGAAAATGAGAAGTCATTGATGATGATGACGAAGAAGATAAGACAAATGATTAGGTTGACGAACTTGGAGGAGCGGGTGGAGGAGATTTTCTTTTTTCTTCTTTTTGTTGTTGCCGGAGGAATCGAATTTGTTGGAATCAGGATGACTGGTGAAGGGAAGAAGAGGAAAGGTGGGTGGGTGGGTTTGTGTGGGAATGGGGGTTTTCTTTTTTCTCCTTTTTGCTAATTAATTTTTAGGATTATTAATGCTTGGAGTTTTTATTTTAATTTTTTAAAAAATAATCAAATATTCATTAGATTGGACCCATGTGCCACATACTGCAATTTTATTGGTTACTTTTTAAAAATAGTGTGCGTGAGTTACACACACAACATTTTAAAAGCTTATTATTATTTTGTATTTAATAGGTACATATTCGTTAATATTAGAGTGTCTAATAGGTAGTAGCCTTAGTTGAAGTGTTTAAGTGAATTATGAGGACAACTTTAGGGGGCCGCAGATGACTTAAGCCTATTTAATTTGAAGTTTATAAATTTGAAAACTTTTATGTTAGTATTATTTTTATATAAATATAAAATTTTAAATTAAAATTACTATGGTTTAATTAAATTTGAATTCCAAGCTTCTAGATAAAAGAGTGTGGAGATGGGACATTTGATAGTTTATGGTTTGGAAAATTGGTTCTCATTCGTCTTAAATGTCAATCAACCATTATCAATGGTTCATTATATGAATTTTTCTCATAATTTGACTTTTTTTTATTCTTTCGTCTATTTTTATTTGTCTACTATATTATTTTGAGATGTATAATATTCATTTAGTTTATAAAACTAGTAAATAATTTATCATTTTATATCTATTTTATCCTTACTATTATATATTATTTATTTTCAATATTTAGATAATTGGTATTTTAATTTGATAAAATTACTTTTATTATTTACTATTGATTAATCCATGTGTCAATTCAATAATTAACAACTGTTATTTAACAGAGAAATATCAATCTTTTACGATATCATCTCGAAAGAGTACATAGTTGACCCAATGAATATTAATTTATTAATTTCGTTGTGTCAATAAATATTTGGGATCATGTAAATAATGCAGAGAATGTTTGGGAAACTTGAAAAAAAAAAGGCATAATACATAAATATGCTCTTTAACTTGGTTTCAAATCACATTTATATCCTTCAACTTTGGATATGCACAAATAGACACTTAAACTTGTATAAAGTTGAACAAATAGACACACATGTCCCACATGTCATCCTATATGTCATTTTTTGACCTACATGGTGTCCTACGTATATTGTTCCATGTAGGACTCGTGTGTTTATTTATTTAAAAGTTGGATAGTTAAAATGTCTGTTTGTGTATTATGAAAGTTGGAGGTCAAAGTTAAAATTTAAAGCTAAATTTAGGATCCAATATATTTATTATGCCTAAATAAAATATGAATATGCTAATGTTTGAATTGCTACATCGTGTGAAGTTCGCCGTGTAGGATATATACGCGTACTTGTTTAATTTTATAATGTTTATTTTTAAAGTTTTAACAAACATAAATTTTAACGGAAATAAAATTATAAAATATTCATTTATTATACCTTATTAAAAAGACAAATACTCTTAAAAGGACCTTTTATTTGTTATAAATACATTGAATTAAGTGGATAGTCCATAAGGTTGGTACATGAACAACCATTCATATTCACTAGGTGACATGAACCTTTTTGGATAAGAATCTATCTATTTATTATGATACTTAATATGGTAACCTTTGGAGTGATTTCTCACTCTATAAATAGGGTTGTTCATTCACTATTGTTATATATACATATGAGATTTATATACACTTGAATAAGAAGAAAGTCTTCTCTTCCACCTTACTTCTCTTGTTTTCGTCTCTTTATATTTATATTGCCATGAGCTTAATTTTATAACATTATTTAATTTTTTCCACTCTATTCTATTAAAGAGGACTTTTTCCACTTAAAGAGGACGAATAGTATTTTTACTTATTTTCATGTATTTTCTTAATAATTATTTAATTTCTTTCCTATCGTTATATTATTAATTTTATAAATTCTATAAAGGATCACTAGACTAACATCTTTTGAAGCTCATCTACGAAGTTTAATGAACTTGACTGACAAATTCATTGATCTTATTTTTATGTTGTTAAAATAATTCAATTTGTATAGAATTATTATGCAGAAAACATGACAAAAGTTAAATGAATTTATTGACATAAAAATAATGTAAGTAATTTATTAGTTAATGTTATTAAATCTGTTCAAAGTTTCTTTTTCTATAGAAAAATGATTGAAGTTAGAATGAACTTATTGACATAAAATAAGTAATTTATTAGTTAATTTTATTAAATTATGCAATATCTGAGAATTTTATTCATTATTATTTCTTCCTTTCTAGTCAAAGTCTTTTTCTATAGAATTATCTTATAGGAAACACAACAACACTAAAGTTAAATCAATTTATTGACATAAAAATAAATAAGTAATTTATTAACTAATTCTATTAAATTATGTAACATTTGAGAAATTTATTCATTATTAGTCTTCCTTCCCGGTCAGCTCCCAATTTGTACAACCGTTGTTATATTTTGACAGTTCTAGCAGTACGTTAAATTAATATTTTTATTTTCTTCTCTTTTGACAATAATTATATTTTAACAAATTTTCTATCCACTTGTTCATCAACTTGTTGCCCCCTTTTCTTAATCAATAGGTTCTTTTAGCCAACTCCATAAATATGTAGTCTAGATTGGTCAAAAAGGTTAGTCCAGCTTCATTCGGCCCAAGTGTTGAGGATCAAGAAATTTGATGGCCTAGGGTGGGCTGACCCTTTTTCTGAACTCTGAAGAGGCCTGAAAATGTTGTGACGAAAAAATGAAAACAAAAATCTAATAATAAAGAACATCAAGTTTAACGTGGAAATAATCTTCAAATTGAAGGTAACCATCACGGGATTGACAAGATTCGAATTGCTTCACTATACCAATAAGAGCATTACAAATATTCTTATAATGGCTACTCAACAAGTGCCAAATGGGAACAAACAATAGCTACACCAACAAAAGATAAATAGAAAGAAACACCACCCAAATACAGCTTCTGTTCGGGACCTAAAATAGGATATTTATGACCTCCAAATCTGATCTCCACCGTTCAAATCAACCACTAAGATGTCAGGAAAACTCAATACAAATTTCAGCCAGATCCAACGGTTAGTTAATAGGGAAACTCGATCTGAACGTTGCTGGTTGGAGAAAAAACACTGCAACAAAAGAACCCTTTTCCTTATCTCTTTTCTCTTGTTGAAAGCTCTCTCAAAAACCTCTCTTATGTTCTAATGTCTTTCAAAGACAATATCAATGAGCAATTGGATTATTCTCTCAAGACCATCCTCTATTTATAGAGTTGTGCTTTTTCTTACAAAGCCAAAACCAACTACAAATAGGATTACAATTTCAATCATTTTCCTAATAGAATTGGAAACCAAATAAAGAGAATAATTTCAATCCTTTTTCAAGTAGGATTAGGCCATGGGCCTTTGGATGGAACATAAGCAATAGCCCAACAAACTCCCCCTCCAGCCAAGGGGCCAAATGGACTTCAAGTGGAGGAACTTTTGACAGGCTTCTTTCCTGCCACACTTCTACAAAACTCATGATTGTCTATGATGAGTTCTTTCCACTTATCTCTATGAGTATCTAACATGAATTCATCATAACCTTTAGGTTCTCGCATGTCAGTCAAGAGGATATACTCATTAGGAGAATAACGTGTTGAGCTTCACTTTTCTCTAGTAGATCTTCTACAAGAGGTTTCTGGATCATTTGAAGTGGTTATCTCACCATGAGTTGGTTGATTATCAACCACAACATCATAAGTAGGAACATCTATATGTTCTACACTATGATCATTATCTGGATCATTACCTTGGGTTCCCTCATGTGCAGAAGATGTATCAATAATAGAAATTGGATCAACATCAACTAAGCTCTCATCAGTATGAGAATCTAGTTTCTCAATCTTGTCAATATCTTCAATAGTTTGATCTTCAAAGAACACAAAATCACGACTTCTAATGAGTTTCTTATCAATTGGATTATAAAAGCGATATCCGAACTAATCTTGACCACAACCAATGAAGATGCATTGCTTAGTTTTAACATCCAATTTCGACCTCTCATCTTTTGGAACATGCACACAAGCTTTACACCCAAACACTTTCAAGTGATCATAAGAAACATCCTTATCAAATCAAACTCTGTTTGGAACATCACCATCCAAAGAAACAACAAGAGACGAATTGATAACATAAGCAACAGTGTTAAGTGCTTCAGCCCAAAAAGAATTCGGAAGTTTAGCCTCTGAAAGCACACATCTAACTCTCTCAACTAAAGTTTTGTTCATCATCTCTACCAAACCATTTAATTGAGGAGTGTTTGGATGAGTCTTCTGATGATGAATTGTAGTTATCAAAGAGGCCAATATACTCACCACCATTATCAGTGCGAATACATTTTAATTGCTTTCCCGTTTGTCTCTCAGATAAGGCTTGAAACTGTTTAAACACATCAAGCACTTGATCTTTGGATTTTAAAGGATATACCCAAATCTTGCGAGAATGATCATCAATGAAAGTAGCAAAGTAAAGTGCACCACCTTTTGACTTCACTTTGAAAGGACCGCACAAATCTGAGTGTACTAGCTCCAATAGCTCAGACTTTCTTGAAGGAGGATGACCGTGAAAAGAAACTTGTTTCATACCTGCAAGCAAATTCTTCTTATCCAAATAGGTGATCCCCCTCTCGCTCATATGACTAAGCCTCTTATGCCACAATTCTTCTCCACCAAATTTATAGAGTCACCAAGAATCGATCCTTGTGTCACGTATAAATTTGAATATTTTCTTCCTAGGGCTAAAATCAGTGAGCATTTGGTGAGCTTCCATTGGCCATTTCTCAAGTCATTATGATAGCCATCATCATTTAGTTGTCCTACAGAGATCAAATTTAAGGGATGGTCTGGAGCATGCTTGACATTTTGAAGGACCAACGTTGAACCGGTATTGGTTTTCAAACAAATGATGCCAACACCAAACACATTAACCTCACCAGCATTACCCATCTTTAACACCTCAGAGTTAACAGAAGTATAAGATGAAAATAAGTCTTTTCTTGGTGTGACATGTGATGTGGCTCCAGAATCTACTATCCAACTTGTATCTTGAGATACGAATTGATGACATCTTTATCACAAGTGAAGAGAAGGTCATCTGGGACAACAACAACCACATTATTTTCATTATTTTCTTCCTTATTCCCTTCTTTAAGATCTTGCTTCAATTGTTTACAAAATCTTTTAATATGTCCTTTATTTCCATAATGATAACATATAATATTTGGATTCTTGAATTTTGACTTGCTTTTGCTTTTACCTTTACTCCTCGGATCTCTTGTGTTATGTCTCCCTCGATCTTCTGTATATAGAACATCTAAATGTGAAGATGTGTCTTGAGATTTTATTCTAACATCTTCATTCAACACACCACTCTTTGCATATTCCATAGTCACCTTTCCACAAGTGGCATAATTTTTTAAAGAAACATGAAGAGTTTCCCAAGAATCCGGTAGAGTATTAAGAAGCCATAGTCAATGTATTTCATCAAAATTAACACCTATTTTTGATAGCTGATCAAGAATACCTTAAAAATTATTTATATGATCAAGAATAGGACTTCCCTCCTTGTATTTAAAGGTCATTAATTTCTATAACAAGAACAACTTGTTATTGCCAGTTTTTGAAGCGTAAAGCGTCTCCAACTTTTCCCACAATGCTCTAGCATGTGTCTCATTCACAATATGGTTGCGAACATTATCTTCAACCCATTGTCTTATATATCCACATACTTTTTGGTGCTCAAATTCCCAATTTTCATCGGTCACATTCTCGGGTTTATGAGCAGAAAAAATCGGAAGATGCATCTTCTTCACGAACAATAGATCTTTCATCTTGTTTTTCCATATGTTGTAGTTTCTTCCGTTTAAACATTCCATCCTGCTCATATTACCCTCTATATAAATAACCTTAGCTCTGGTACCACTTGTTATGACGAAAAAATAAAAACGAAAATCTAACAATATAGAACACCAAGTTTAACGTGGAAAACCCCTTCAAACCGAAGGTAACCACCACGGGATCGACAAGATCCGAATTGCTTCACTATACCAATAAGAGGATTACAAAAATTCTTCTAATGGCTACACAACAAGTGCCAAAAGAGAACAAACAATAGCTATACCAACAAAAGATAAATAGAAAGAAACCCCACCCAATTTCAACTTCTTTTCGTGACCTAAAACAGAATATTTATGACATTCGAATCCAATCTCCACCGTTCAAATCAACCACCAAGATGTCAGAAGCACTCAATTCAAATTTCAGCACGATCCAACGGTTAGTTAATCGGAAACACGATCTGAATGTTGTTGGTCGAAGAGAAAGACTGCAACAAAAGAACCCTTTTCCTTATCTCTTTTCTCTTATTGAAAGCTTTCTCAAAAACCTCTCTATGTTCTAATGTCTTTCAAAGACAATATCAATGAGCAATTGGATTATTCTCTCAAGACCATCCTCTATTTATAGAGTTGTGTTTTTTCTTACAAAGCCAAAACCAACTACAAATAGGATTACAATTCCAATCCTTTTTCTAATAGAATTGGAAACCAAATAAAGAGAATAATTTCAATCCTTTTTCAAGTAGGATTAGGCCATGGGCATTTGGCTGGAATATGGACAATAGCCCAACAGAAAATACTTAACCTAACATAATTTTAGAAAGGTTGCGGGTTGGTCCTCTCTTTTTTCTTTTTGAACTAAAAATTCTATGACAAAAAAAAAATGAGAAGAGTTTCAAATCAAATATGGTAAATAATGTGTTGTTTCAATAATACTAGCAAATAATTTAATGTAATTAGCATGTATCTAAGATACTAGATATGCAAGATACATGTATATGGTGTGATGTATGTCTGATTTAAAAGAGTGGCGAGCAAGATGAAAGGAAGGCAAGAGCGCGGGATTCGCCAATGTATCCTAGATACATGCAAATTCAGTTGGATAGAGTGTTCTAGAACAGATTATACCTAATTTTGAGTCTATGTATCCCGCGATACATGTATCTGGACACATCAGAATCTAGTAAGATTTGTAGTATTACCACATAGTGTGTATCTAAGTTATTGGCTCATACACTAGTGAAAAATCTATAAGTTACCCTAAAGTAAATAGTTTTGGCCCATGAGCCGACCCCAACACGACCCTGTTCAAGCCTGAAGGGTCGAGGACTTATAGGGGTCGGACTTATAAGTTTTAATTTTAAATGGACTTGAAAATTCTATCCCAACGACGCTACTTCAAGAACGGGTTGGGTTGGAACGACCATATGGGCTAAGCCCATTTTAACGGCTCTAATATAATCTAAGATCTATCCATCGACAGAAATAAATATCATTTCACTCTAATTAAAGGTTAACTAAATTAAATACTCATGTATTAAGAATTAATTCGAAACACACCCTTTATATGTTAAAATTGAATATTTACACTACTTACATTATGAAAATTCTACACTTAATTACGCTCTCTATGGGATACAACTACAACTAAATGTATTAAAATATAATTATTAAAACATAGATTGAAATTATACAATCATGAAAATTACTTAATAAAATATGCTAACTATTTTTATAAAACTTCTCCAAATTAACCAAGCAAGTTATTTTAGTTTTATTTAATTACAATATCTTGTATTTAAGATTCTCTCATTTTTAGTTTGATTATTTATTCTTCCGCTTTTAAATTATTTAGATTTACTTATTTTATTAAAGTTTCACTTGTATTGGATTTTCTTAAGAAGTTAAAACATTTTTTTAAGAAAAGAGGGTTGCATCATTATAATTAAGATTCTGAAAAATAAACTATTTGTCTAAATATGTTAAAATTCTAGTCATTTTCAAGTAATTTATCTTCTTTTTCTTATTTAAAAGTTGCAAGAGATGCATATTTTAAAGAACACCTAATCTCTTTTTTAATCAAAAGTGTGAATAAATTAAAAGAAAAACTATATAATTAGCTAGACATGCTTCATTACCATATGTATTATTATTCTCTCTACATTTAAAATATTACGTATGTTAACATTAATTAAGAGTTTCTTATGTATTTTATATTCAAATACATGTATTTTTGCGACAAGATACACAGAAAAGGAAGAGAGGCGAACGAGATTTACATGTATCTCGCGAAGGAGTCTGTATGTATCCCAAACACATGCGAATCACACTAAATTACACACTAAAGCCATGTATTAGTATGTATCTGGAGTGATTCACGTGTTTTTGGAATACCAAAAACATGAGAGAATGGTGAGCGAAGATTTATTGTGTATTCCATATAGATGTGAATCCACTTATTTATAATGTATTCAAAATAAATTACACCTAAATTGATTTCATATATAAAACATACATGTATCTAGGCATATCTGGAGGACACCAAAATCTTATAAAATACGTAATATTATAAACTAAAATGTATTTAAATAATTAAATCCTCCGATGAGATTTAGGTAAATCCCCCAAGATTAAAATCTGAATACTAAAACATAGAGGAGGTGCAATGAACACGTCTTTTACTATTCTATCATCCAAATCATACACTCTACATTATTAGGGATCTGGCAAGCTTCATTTCTAGACTTGTCCAAATAAATTTAATCACTAAGTTTATGACTAATTAATAGATCTTCTTACCTAATAAGCAATAGTGCTGTAAATGCAAAAAGATAGTACTTCGTTGACAAATAATGGAGGGACTTACAAAATAAACTCCTTTTATTATTATTTTTTGGGCAGTGTTATACTGTAGTAACTCTGAGACTTTGCCTATTATTTGCTAGACATGGTAGAATATCATGTGAATAATGTGTTACGAAATAATAACAAAATATCAAAGGCAAGCAAGAGATATAGTTAAAGAAATACGAAGAGAGGTACATTTTATTTCTTCTATTTATAGTCAAAGAAGCATGAGCGAACGTGAACTTATGCTCGTCCACAATAAATAATAAGTCATTAAATTATATATGTTAAAAAAGCATGTGGTGCATGTGAACTCACGTCCGTCCACAATAAATATGTCAATGAACTATACACGAACTTGACCACATATCACCCAACCAAAGGATGCTTCGCTCTCTTAGTTCTACTAGTTTCTAGACACGTAGGTTTCATATGTTTTTTTTTTATGAATTCATTAGAATGATAAAAATTATAAGAGAATATATGCGTTATGATTAATAAAATGCAACAATTACAAATATATCTTAAACTAATTAAGTTGTTATTTTGTGCAGTCAGACATAATATTTTATAGACTTAATTGATAAATAAAGGACAAAAAAAAATTATAATACCAAAACTAAAATGTGTAAAAGAAATTTGAAAAATATCAGAAAATGACTGTTTAAAAAATAAGATATAACAATAATAAATTCAAATAGAAGCTAGCATTGCATGCTTACATTTTTTTATTATTATTATTGATAAGTTCCTCGAGGAATAAATATTAACTTGTCAGGTTTCATACCATCGTATATGACATTTTATAAATTTAATTGATATATAAAGGATAAACATATTATAATACCAAAACTAAAAATAACAAATACATAAGATATGCAAAAAAAAAAATTCTGCAAAAAATATTTAAAAAGACTACATGTTAAAAAATAAGAAGACATTCTCTGTTGAAGACTCTGTTGTTGAACTTTCCAATGATACAGCAAAAATACAAACTAAATTAATTTTAAAATATTAAGTTTTTCTTATTCAACTACAAACACATGACTCTTCGATATGAATGGTTACATAATAAAATACCCGATGAGAAAATTATTGTACTACTTATATTATGAGAACTCCTATAAAATAAAAAATACAACATTTATCACATATAATTAGTTGTGCGGCTTATTTCTCTATGAATCATTTTACTTAATCTTCATTCAATATTTTTTGAATTAACAACAATCACAAACATTGACATTGAAATTCAAAGTTGTATTCACTCTCATTTTCCGCTTCATAACAAACTAATCATCTAATATTGTCTATTACATCCAAATTGAACATTATGTGATATACCAATAAAAAAAAAATTAGGATACATATATATATAGGAGTAGAAAAACACATATTGTAATTACTCGCAACGAATGATAAAGTGGATAAAGAAGAATGTTTTTCTATAGGATAATGTGTCAATAAAATGTTTAAATTCACGAAATTTTAGATAGCTTTTTATATAACGTCTACAATCATCTTCTTTGAATTCTAACGAGTGAGATTTTATCAAATATGTTGTTAGTGATGTTTTTTCAATGCGTACTACTAATAATTTTTCAACTTTCCAAACCCTCCATGTCCAAGTATAAATTAATTTATGTGTCTTCATTTGATTGGTCTTTCACGTCTCGAGTCAAATTTCTAATGAATATTTCAATCGTATCAACAGTCCATATTAAATCAATACAAATAAATCCTTTTTACCGCCTATACATTATAATATAATCATTTATTTATTGTTTTATATACAACAGTCCATATTAAATCAATACAAATAAATCCTTTTTCCCGCCTATACATTATAATATAATCATTTATTTTATTGTTTTATATACAACTGTATCGGCTCGTAACTCGATTTCTCATTCCTCTAAATTTGTGAGTGTTTTATGGTTTTGGTATCTGTTTATTACTGTATAGGAAAATTATTGGAGTACTGGATTTTATCTTTTTTTGGATTATTGATGATAAAAGCTAAACAATATGATATAATTAAATATCGAATCAACTAATTCGGGCTTTGAAAAATGGATAAAAATGTCTAGCAACACATTTGAAAAATGGATAAAAATGTCTAGCAACACATTTGAAAAATGGATAAAAATGTCTAGCAACACATTTTAGTCTTTCAATTTTGGATTTAATACTTTCCCACTTTGAACATTTACTATAATATGATATGCTTTTTATTTAACTAGTTTCCGAAACGTGTGTTGCATGTTTGCCTCATACAATTATTATAAAGTTAGAATTATTATATAATGTTGAAATTAGAAATATTAGTTTTACCAATTTATATTTTATTTATTAAATAAAATTCATAATAATCGAATAGTACATTGACCATCAAGCAAGAAATATGAAAAAATAATTATATTATTATAGCATCTAATAATATGAATATATCTATATGACTTATTCTTAATAATCTCTTATTACGCCCCATATTAGTAAGTACACAAATGTGTAGCTACTTAAAGAAACTATATTAGTAAGGAAAGATAAAAGTAAATAAATATTATAAAAGTACATTTAAAAACGAATCTAAATGTCATAAATTAGTAATTTCAGCACTAATAAAAATAGACTTATAACATTCATAATTTCATAGAAGATTATATTAAAGAAGTATAATCGGTAAATAATACAAAAAAAATTAAACAGATAAGAATAAATACAACATTCATATCCTTCTTAAGACTTTTATTATAACAATATATATAGTAAAAGAAATACACGAGGAGTAAAAAAAAATTTATCCCGTAACAAAAAAAAATCTAAAATAGTAAAGATAAAATTTATGATTCAAAATATCATTTTAATGAGGATCAACAAATATTAATATTTCAAAACAAAAAAACAAGTACCTGAAAATTGCCTAATGATTCACATCAACACGAGGCAAATGGTAAAGAACAATTATTTTTAAATGATACATATATATAGCTAAAGATTCATTGGATAAGATGAAAAGGTGAAGAGTTGTTTAAGTTAATTTCAGAAGTTGAATGATCTTAGACATGTGGTAGAGGAAAGGTGATTGTTTTTACTAATAATTCAATACATTTAATTATACTAACTACAGAGAGAGGATAACAAATTTAATCATTTAACCACATTAATTATAGAGAAAGAATAAATAACTTTTATTTTTTTTAAAAAAAAGTAATTCCTAACAATTTCCTATGAAATAATTCCTAACAATTTTCTATAAAATATTTTTGTCTTTCAAAGTTTGATTTTACACCTTCTTAGTTTTAGTATAATATAATTATTACTTAGTATGTAAATAATTAGAATTTAAACAATTGTGTCTAGATGCATGTATTTAAATATGATTATTTAATATTAAATTAATTATATATTAATATTTAATTTAGTTTAGGGATAAAACAAGGGCAAAATGGTAATTCAACTTTTAAGTTAAGAGCTTCCCACTTATAATAATACGAGTATATGTTATATCATAAAAAAAAAATCATCTACCAGACTAAGAAAAAATATGTCATAAATATTTTCTTGGGATAGCTTAATATATATAGGTTGCAGACTACTGAATGTGAATATAATCGAAGACATCTATAATCTTTTTCAACACGTCGCATCAGTACCAATTTATACTATATCAATAGTTATCTCTCCAAACTCAAAAGAGAATTTAAGAAAATTATAAAAATATTGAACCAAACTAAATAAGTATTAAGAGAATGATTTCTATAATCTGGTCATGTACAAAATTACACCAATAACTTATCTTTTAAGTCTAGCAGGACACTCTTATAATTGAAGGTTCTGATACCATCATTCCGCTATCGAAAAAGAAAAGCATATCAAAGAAATTATAAGAGTTTTCAGAATGTTCGTCTATGTATTTTTCTTTGTACCTACAAAATTAGAATATGCAAAGATGAAACAAAAAGAAAAGAAATAATACATACTTATTAGAGTATCTCCGATGAACATATGAAATTAGGAAGATGGTAGATTAAATTTTTGAATGATTAACATAGAATACACACAATATATTATAGTAAATGAGACTCTTTGTTTCCCTTGTCTTTATGCCTTTTCATTTGCATCATTTAAATATGTCTTCATTATTATATGATAGAATTACTGAAACTAATAATTATACATTGTAATTAAGATACTATAAATTAAAAGTTTTATATTTAAAAAAGTAACTCCAACAAATTGAACAAATTACAAAAAAAAATAATTTCTCATTAAAATAATTTTCTCACCAATTAGAGCATCAAATAAGAATTAAGGAAACATAAATCATCAACACATGTAAACAAATTAACAATTAATTAATTTATAAATAGGCTAAGAGATAAACTTCAAAAATTTTAAACTATTTAAAAAATAATAATAATAGAAAAACGTGTCTTTAAGATAATTAAACTTTATTATATACTTTATATACTAATATTTTCCTAATAACCAATTAGATGATTTTTACAATTTCAATGTAAGGATAGGGGTAAGACTTTTCAAATTTAAAAATTAAGAGTAATTAAGTTAAGACTATAAAATAATTAGCAATTTATTTACTAATATTTAATTACTTTGATTATGATTTAGTACAAAGCAAAATAGTAATTCAATTTTTGCCTAACATTCTTCCCACTTATAATAATACTAAATTTAGGAACGTGCGTTGCACGTTTATTCGAAGATACTTCATATAAATTTTGTATCGTAAAATTTGTCATTGCTTCGATAAAAACTACATATATCTTCCTAGTAAAAATATTATATCTTTAATTATAAAATTAACTAAAAGTGCATAAAGTAAAAATAACTATCACACAAATTCAATATTCCAATGAAGATATTAAAATACAACATGATAGGTTAATGTATACAAAGCAACAGGCCATAGTAAATTATCAATAATAATAACACAACAATAGAAAGTACGTTGTACAATAACAACAAGCAAGAAACATAAATGTTAAACTAAATAAATAAAAAGAGACGAAAAAAAAGAGAGCATAGAGATTTTCTCATTTTTTTTTGAATTGGTTTATGTTTATATATTATTGTGTGAAGTGTCACTATTTATTATTGGATAGCATTGAGAAATACAAAGAGTTGTCATAAATCAATATTAATCCATTTGAGATTATCGATGAGAAATGAAAGTAATGAACATAATGAATATAATTAGTGAGAGTTACATACATTTACAAGTTGATGATAAGTTATGTATACTAATATGATGATTTACTATTTAATATTTAATATTAATATTTAATTTATTAAACAATTTATAAAATTTAAATGTACTATGTAAACAAAACTGTAATCTAAGAATAAAATATATAAAAGAATTCAAATATACTAAATCTGTAATGGAAAATCATTATGACTAAGTATTAAAAAATTCATACGAAAATACACCATTCAATCAAATACATTCTTAAAATGAAATTACAAATACGAAAAAAAAATTATCAAATATGGGAGCAAGTTTAGCATAAGGCTACCAACGAAAATGCAAATTGATAATGTAAATTGAAGACATTCCTTTCCCTATTTTTAAGACATTCCTTTCCCTATTTTTTATTGATAATGCAAATTGAAAAAAAAAAACTATAGTAATAAACATTCAACCTTAGACCATAAAAAAAATTAAAAGTTTTGGAAGACAAGTTAACGAAAGCGACATTCAACTACATAAATGGAGGGGTTTTATCATAGTTCTGATCTCCGCAAATTACAAAAACAAATACATCAAACTCCGATATTCTAGTAATTGAAGTGTTATTCATACTATAATCACATTACGCCTTGTAATCTTGACAGAAATCCTCTTTGCCTTGAAATTTTCTTCACTTGATTAAAGTTTCTCTAGTCTTCCACACACAAAAATTGTATCATGTATAAATCTTTCTATGAAAATACTATTAAAAAATTTTCATAGAAAGATTTGTATTTATAGGGAAAAAATATAGTTTTGGAATATGAAGATTCACTTACAAAGTTGAAAGGTCCAGTATTATTACAAATTAAAGACAAATATTAATTAAAAATATAAATTAATTTGGAAGATGAAACACATACATGTATCTATTCAAATGGATAACTCTTATTTTTAATTTTTGTTCTATTTAATTTACCCACATATATATCAATTAAATAAAAATATTATAAAAATTCTACTATTTACTATTTAATTATTTATTTATTTAATAACATTTGAATTTAGCATAAGGGTAAAATTGTAATTCAACTTTTCTACTTTGGAGCTTCTCACTTATAATAATGTATAAATAAATAAATAATATGATATGATATTCAATTAATCAGATGTTTTATAATTTTTTATTGAATGGAGGGGGAATATGATAATCGAACTTTGAAGGTTGAACTTCCACTTTTAATATATCATATGATATGATGATTACACCAAACATACATGGCAAATAAATCCTAAAATTACATAGACAAATGGGAAAATGAACAGCAACTTGTGCTATATACTGTTTCAAAAGAGAAATGAGTGTGTCAACATAATTTATGAACATTACCTTCAGCCCTTGACAGAAAACTACCATAGCTAGAAGATGTGGCACATACAATGTAGTCCTGGTCAAGTACGTTGTAAATCCGATAGCTCGAAGGGCACAAAAGCTTCACAGCAAGGTTTCTTAACTGGACGTTGTCTCATTCTTCATGGCATGCATTTTATGCCAAATAGCTGCTTGACCAAATGGATCTCCACAAAGAGATTTCCAGCTCCATAGGACTCGACGCGCCTTGTGGTTCTTGATTTTACCAAACCTATAAAAATGAAAGGAAGTAGGACATCTGCATTTTGTTTTGCAGCTTATGATATCAATGGTGCTTTGGTGAATTTTAAGTCATGAAAAAATTACAGTGATTTGATCTGAATCTCACATCAGAACAATGTATTCATAATAGCCTAGGAACGCAAACTAAAAGGGAGGTGCAGCTAAATCTTCTTCTACCTTGTTATCCTTGCATCTCTTTAACAGGAGGAACTGCCCTCGCAGGTGCAAAATCTGCAGATACCCCGAAGAATATTCAGAAATCTATTACACCATTCCATTACACATTGAACTTAGTCAATTGACCAAAGATGCATAGCATAAGACATGAAACTCATTAAACGGCTGAATAACATGCAGAAGACAGAATTATGCGCCGCCTTAGGTTTCACTACTACGTATGAGATTATCAGTCGCATGTTCCTTCAGTTCGACTAGAAATGAATTATCAGTTAAGCCCCTAGTAACATGATAACCTGCTTCAAGGGGAGAGTTTACTTTCATAACGTACACAGTGAAGTGAAACAGATATTTAACATTTATCTTATAAAGGAAATAAGCAATAGGACCCATCATTTCTAAGTGCTCAGGTAAATTTCCAATTAAAATGACAACAAAATCAAAAGTCTCAAACCTAAGCTACTTGTGGTCATCGTACAAAATCCTCTCCATTTAGATTCTTTCATTACAATAATTTATTGTTAACATTAATCATAAAATTCACTAGCTTTCTGCTAACCTTTAACCTACTGCAACCTTCTTTTCTGGGCTTCCCAGGACAATAATAAATAGGGATCTTAAAACAGAAATTCATATATGATGGAGATAATGTACAATGGTACCTCTTCTTGCAACAAAGGCGGCAGGTTTTCTGCTGAGACAAGGTTCTCTATCTCCTGCAAGACTTTCATATCTTTTATGTGAGACCATGTTTGTGGAGGTAATGCCAACAACAGTGCTGTCAGCACATCGTTGCTTCCAGGGTGCATTGGTGAGCAACCATTTTGCCCCGAAGAACAGCAGCTAGTCTTTGCTTGAGACGTAGGGACCAGAACATCGACCCCCTGCTCCCCATTCCCATTCCCATTTACAACTGTCCCAGACACCACTGTAGCAGGATTGTTTCCCGTAGCTCTGTAGCATCTGACACATGTTTGGCGACAGCAAAACCTATCCGACAAACCAGACCTTCCAGCAAAAATGTCTGCTCCTTGGCAACAAATGCTAGCAGCAACATTGGTCAAACTGCTTTCCGTTTCTGCTTTTAACTGACAGACAGAATCTTCTGAAAATAAAATGCTTGTGACGTGCTTATAAAGAGGAGTGTCCTGTACTTGTTTCAATACCTCTTCCTGCAGAGTAAGGTAAGAGTGCTTACTGAACTCATAAATAATGACCTATCCTGCAACTGTTATCCGATTAAAACTGGAGACTGGAATATGCAAAAGAATATGACCATTTCTGAAGCCTATCTTTTTCAATTTACTAAAATTATCCAGATACCTAACCTTGATAGCTAGCCTTCCTTTCTCCTCTTCACTTAGCTTTTGACCATTCTCCTCTTGCCTTCGAACTTCAGCTACCCACTTTATGAAATCAGCAAAATTGGGAGGTAGATTTGAAAGAAGAGTAGAGAGAACATCTTTCACGTCCTTCACATTTTCAGAACTTAAGAAGACGGGAAGATCATCCATCAAATGCTTTGAGATAGAGACCCAACTCTCATGTTTACAACTCTGTAAGAGCACACTATTCAGAATGCATGTCTAGTCACAGAAAGGAGAAAATTCAAGAGTATTTTGACAAAGTACATTCTTCCCTTTTATAATAGAACATATCACATAACAAAGTACATATTAGTTAGGTCTAAAGGACACTATTGTCAAAATCCATAAATATTGCAATGACGTCATGGTTCTGAAGCAAAAGTTCAAGCTAATCTCCTGTCACTAAGACCAATTCCCAAGTATTTGACAAAGATGGCATCATTATGTTCTAGCATGTAATAAAATAGGTTAAAGAAGTTGTTTACAACAATCTGACCAAGCTGATATACTGAAAAGGATCAACTAGCAAATGGACTAGCAGGCAGTAATAGGAGCTTGACTACATCCTTGTCTTACCAAAATTGCATTACATTTAGCCACTAATGAAAACATTATTCAGCTAAACAGGAGGAAAATAAGAAAGCTTATGAGAGATTCAGCTTTCGAATTGTATAGAAGAAGTTGCTTGTTATAGTTTATCCAAAGGAGTTTGCTTATAAAAGCAAGTGGTATAATACGAGCTAATTAAGCCTTACCAGGGTATATAGCAGTGCAGGAGCTCTATGAAGCTTAGAGACAAGCATAAACCTGAAAATTATGTGTTCGCACATAAGTCACTGAAATCCATGCTGCAAGTATGAGATGGAGTAAGAAGGACCGCTAAATTTGAACAGAAGAGGAATAGGAAAAGAAAAAACAGTTATATTTGAAGAAGACCAAAAGCAGTGCTGAAACAGTTGAGCAATCAATTTCTTTGATTTTCCAATTTTCATCTTTACTATAAGAGGGAAGACCAAAATACATCGTAAAACATCTTCCTCTGCATATTTATATTCCTATGCAAATGCTTAGAAATTATCAGTTGACAGCTAAGAGCATGAATGATAAGAAAATCAAGATATATCACAGTGTAGCTATGCGGAACTATGTACCCCCTATGTAATCCTGTAGCTTCATCAATTGTGTTCATGGCTTCCCAAAGGAGAGGGACAGGAACCCAGTGAGGGGGATACTTAAACCTTGCAACATCTAGAATCAGTGCCATATCCTTTTCCGCGTGATAACCACCAATAGGTGAAAAGTGGCCTGAACCTGTCTGCCATAAGATTCAGAAGAGATGTTCCAATCTTCAGGATAAGTCAAGAAGGGGTACTATAAATCTTCATAATAAAAAATTAGCAATATTACTAATAATATCCTGAGGGACCAAACTCCCAACACAGCAATATACTTCTTCACAATGATAAGCAGGAGCATAGAGAAGCTATGTTTATATTTACCTGTTTAAAAAGTCCTCGATGATAAGATGAGATCAGATGACAATCATCACTAGTTGTGCAGGCCATGACATGTTTACGGAAGTCATCAATGGTGCTAAGATTAGAGCGAAAAGCTTCCACCTTCGCTCCTGCACAGTGAGCCAAACATACCACTTTCCCAAAGGAGATCCCTTTAGCTTTAACCTTCTCCAATGGCTCACAGCAGTCCAACATGGATTCATCGAACCATCTCCAAGGCCCTGACAGTTTGTTGAAGCTGATAAGATAAAAGAGTGACATTGTACCACACTAAAAACGAGCTCAATGACGTAAGCAGAATCGGACAAGGATATGAACAACCAAGTTTGAAAGAATAAAATGTGCAGCATCAAATAATTTCAGGTGATGAAAGCTAAGAACGTAAAAGCTGTCCTCAATTCACTAAACTCCTTTTTTCCAACCTTTGACCCTTGAATATCAGTAGACAATAGTACAAAGCTATAACCCTGATATATAAAAGTGACTAGGTTTCATGTTGGGTGCTAGATGATCTGAGAGTGATGTCAATCAACAAATCATATCAACTTACAATGCTCAGAGACAAGGCATCAACAACTCTGTGCTTATATTGTAAACTAACATGAGCAGGGGATAGGCAAAAATTATTGGAAAATACAAACATAAAGACCTTTTCATCAAAGCAATAAACATTAAACTTAAAAGGAGCCCAAGACCTTATTAATAATTCAGGAGATAAGGCCATGAAAAAGTGAAGATCACAATCACGAGGAAGGATAGGAACACAAGTTCAGTAGATGATAGGTTATACGAAAGTTACCTTTCCATTTTCTTCCTGGATCAATAGAAAGGGCATTCAAGACCATGGAAAGGCTAGCCAGACCACAATATGCTGGCTCAGATTGTGTCTGAAAATAAGAGATCAACTTGAAAAATCCTTCCATTGTTCCATTCTGGATGGCCTCCAAAAAAAGTTGCTGCAGTTCCAAAAACAAGCAGAAATCAGTAAAAAAAAAAAAGGAATAGCAATAACCGAATAAAGTGGAATATCGTCAGGCGCTTTATCTGGAAGTAAATGCATCAACTCTGGACGATGAACAGTGAATTGGTGTTGTTTTGATAACAAATGGGCCATTGGATAAATTGCATAAGAACCTCAGGCAAAAGTAGCTCAACACCATTTAAATTGCTATGTTTGGGATCCAGGGTGATAAATAGTGCTCTGAGGGAGCAATTTGAGTATGCGAATATGTTTGTGTCTGTATCTCCTCATCCCCGTTCTTTGTTCTTCTCACTCCCTTTCTTAAGGCCCGTTTGGACATGCGATATGAAATAAGATTGATAGGAAGTTGAACTTTTATTTGGACATGCAATTTGGATTTCTTAAGTTGAATATTTTATCATAAACATCAAAATTTCTTCAATTCTTATAAATCTTACCATATGAGCAAACCATAGTTCAAAAAATAAAAAAGATATGAGAGTATGCTAATGCACCACATTGATAAATCACATATCTCCATTTTCATTTTATAAATAAATGTTTGTAATTAGTTAACTTTCAAATACACAATTTTACAAAGATCCACTAGTCAACAAAAGTAGTAACTAGTTATTCTTTAATACAATCCTTTCACATGTTACGAACAATCACGGGGAGCATAAGTCTTTTCTATTTTTTGCAAAATTTAAATTGACAGGTCTTTTTTACAAAATATAAACATTTAGAAAAAACTGAAAACATGATTTTGACCCTAAATCATGTTTCTTTTGAAAATTTACGAATTAAAATCGTTTCCAAACATCAACGTCAAAAATTTAAAATCACGACTTCATATCGCAATGCTTCTCATCTCCCTTCTCCGTTATCCTTTACTTTAGTTGATGTGAAGTTTTTCATTGTAATAATCAGTTTTGAGGTTTCAATCAATGGAATTGGTTCCCTATTATTGAGCATTTAGAAGCTTTCACTTTAATAGTACCAAATACAGATTTATAAGTCAACCTACCAAAACCAAGAAACAAATCAGTACTAGCTGCTAGTCAATGGATAATTGAAATAGAACGAAACAATCATAAACCCTAATCTTCAAATATAAAAATGAGAAAACTTACCTTTCCTTCATTAGAAGCGAAATCAATAGCCGGAGGAGATGGAAGAACCCGGCGATACAAACCCGCCATCGCCATTTTTCTCCGATCAGATTTTCCCCAATAAATAAATAGTACACTACAATATCTATCAAAAGAGGGAACGCCACTTGCCAAATTCCTATATTTGTTTTCTTTTACAAAAGGATCCAACTTTTGTTGGATTCTCAATGATTTTCTCCACTTTCACCGTTTCTTTTTGCTTCTTTATCACTTTAACATATGCTCCCACTTGCCTCTTAATTTTAACATTTTTTTTAAAAAAAAATTCAAAAAATATAGCTAATTTTTTAAATTTGTTTTCTATTAATTATATGTCATAAAACAAATTAAAATATTAAATAAGTAATTTTGACTTAAGACACGTGAGTTGGAGTAAATTAAGCAACACTTTACATTGTATTCTACGTATATATTTTATATAAATATTGTGTATTGTAGTATTTATTTGAGATTGATGCTATTTTAAGGTGATTTTTTTCATATTTGATGAGGTTTGAAGTATTTATTCGAGATTAATGTTCTCTCAAGATGATTTTTTATATTTATGGAAGTTAAGAGTGAAATCGTCCTCAACTGTACCACAATGCATGTTGATATTCTTTTTAAATAGTTAATGTTATCGTGTTAGAGAATCCCTGAATAATTTTTTCAAAGTAACCTGGAAATATCAAAAAAAAACTTTTATTATGTATTCAAGTACTCAACCAAAATACATAATAGTTCAAATTGTAAAATACTACTAAATTTTATTAACAGATCAGTTTATCTAAAGAAGAAGTTCTATTATTATTATTATAGCTCAAATATATTATTCACCTTTAAGAAAATGTTTATTTATGCCATAAGTTAAAAATTTATTCATTTATGCTATTACAGTTAAAGAAAAGGCTCATTCATGTTATTATTTTTAATGGTAATCTTGTAAAATTATTTTTAACACGTGGCGAATTATAATTACGCTACATCATCAATTTCTTATAAAAAATTATAATCTTGAAGAAAAAAATTACCACGTGTCCATATCTCAAGTAGTTTTCATATTTTTTTATCCAATTGGACACGTAACTTTTATATATATATATATATATATATATATAATCTGATTATTAGTTTATGACAATAAAGACTAGAAAGACTTCAATTCATAAGAGTAAGGGATATTAATAGCGTAAATATTGTATGTGGTGATCATAACATAAAGGTTATTATTTTCACTTCGTTACTTCTTCATTGATGTTACATTTTGTTGCAAGTATTCGACTGGACGTGTCTTTCATGTGTTCTATAAGTCATAATACATCATTTTCTTTTTTGACAAGTCTTTTTTTACTTAACTAGCTAGCTAGCTAGTATACGATTCTTTTGATTGAGCCAAAAGAAGGTAAGATTGAAATGTAATTTAACAAAAATACACAATTTTAAATTGATTAAAAGTTACTTAATATAAACTTAGTAAAATCCAAATTTATCTTATATATGTGATAAAATACTTATTTATAATTATTCTTTTCAAATTTATTTCACAAATAATGATTAGAACATACTAAATAACATCAAACTAAAAACAACTTTTATCATAATATTTATCTCAATCAATATTTATCTATAAAATATTAAATATATTATATATAGAAGCAATATTTTTAGATATTTAATCTTGGTAGATTGTTGGTATTACTAGCAAGTAGCGGTGACTTTAATCTGCTAAAATTGACTTCAACTTTCAATATAGAGGAAATATACTTTTACCAAGCCCCCACTAATACTAATATCTTTAGAAAAAAAATTGATATAATACCATTTTCGAGAAACAAACATATATTTAGTGAATTAACATAAAAATCATATATCTGATTTTTGTTATGATCCAACTAACTAAATTCACAATTCAAATTAAACAAATTGAACGAACAGTTTTATCTTAGAAATTTTCTTAGATTTATATTACCAAAACTAAACTCTATTACAGAACAGAAACTACTAATACAAAATGAAAAAACCTGAATTTCGAAATCTATGTGTAAACTTGTATAACCTGTGTAATAAATAGAAGAAGAAAGAGGAGAATTTAGCTATAGAAGAAGAGTAGTTTAGAGAGAATTTAATGCTCCTTTTACACTTTTTTAAGCTTAATTATAGAATGTTTATCTTCAATCACCACGCCCTTCAAACTTCATTAGCTCTAATTAAATTTCGTACGTTCAGGTGTTATAATTCTATTTGTTATTTCTCTATTCTTAGATAATTTTTAAATTTCAAAATATATTACTTAATTTTAAATTTTTGTCTCACTTGTCATGTTTAATCCTCCCAATCGATTCAAATGAATCTTTCTTCTATTTAGTAAACAATGGTTTATGTCAGGCCTGAATTGGAAGTCGGAGGGCTAAGAAAATTAGTAAGAATTTTTTATAAAGTCAAGTGGTATTTTTAGAACTAGAAAAATAATTCTAAAACTTTTTTTCTTAGTCTATTAATGAAAAAAGTAAATATACACAAAGAATATATATGTACTATTTAACAAAAATTCATGCTAAATGACATGTTAACATAGATGGATTACAAGCTTCTTACTCACAATGACACTATACATAAAAAACAAAAAATCAAATATAGGCAATTACAAACTTCATATAACATGAGACAACAATAATAGATAAAACTATTGATATCCTTCGAAATAATTTTTTACTTGACTAAGTAAATTAAATACATTCTTTCTGTCACATGAATAGCAAGTTGTCTCAATCTTTTGTAAGAGCATGAGACTCTTAATAAAAAGATAAGAAAAATGTTGAAAACACCCTTAAACTTGTCGAGAATGTAAGGATGCATATCACTTATGTTGCAAGATCGCGTATGTATTTAAAATTCAGTTAATCAAGTAAAAGGATATATTTAAGACTATTAATAATTTGATGATAAAATCAATTATTCACACCGAATTTAAAGATTTTTTCAATATAATCTTTTTTTACCAAATATAAAAAAATTTCATAAAATTTTATGATAATAAATTTTGTTTTACTTCAAAGAATTCTTATGTCATGGATCTAGAAGACTAAATTAGCTGCCAATTACCCTAGTAAGCTAGCTTAAAACTTTCTCTTTTCTTTTAAAATTTAAAATTCCAAATCACTTTTTTTTTTAAAAAAATAATCTGAAATTCCATACTGATATATTTTTTTTTTTTCTGAAAAAAATTGTCCTGAGTTACCATCCTTTTGGAACCGTAAAACAAACTTTAAAATGAAAGTTTTTTTTTAGTACATAAATGGGTAAAAAATAAATAAATGCGAATTATAAGGAGAATAAAATGCCTGAAAATAGAATTCGCGTGCCTTTCCATGACAATGATATTCGACGTACAGATATCCACCACGTGTCTATTACTCGAAATCAGACAATTTTTTTTATAGTCAGTTAAACGTCGCTGTCGAAAGGACAAAGTATCGACAAGTCGGCGGCTGCCGCCATGTCGTGGTCGGCGTTAATGTCCGCAGGTTTTAATCAGGCAACCTTACTCTCCTTACAACCTTTTCTACACTGTGTTGTTTTTTTTAAACCAGTAAAAGCAACAACCTAATACCTATAATTTTCTAGATTTACAATAGTAGCATCAGACTATTAACATTCCTAACACTCTCCGGGTATATTTTTATTTGATTATATTTAACTTAACGTAAATATATTAACGAGGATTATAGTGAAGTGATAAGTAATTTCATTTCTTAATCAAGAAAATTCGTGTTTAGATCTCCTTAGGTATGGAGTCGCTTTATTGGGAAGCATTTTATTCTTAAATATGAGATTTTTCAGCGAAAATCTCAATTTAGTCGAACTTCAATATGAATACCAGACATCAGGTGAGAAATTAAAAAAAAAAAAACAAAAACTTTACAGTAAACATGATATTATGTTGTAGTATTGTTTGATTTGGTATTTTATTTTTAAGAAAAAATATTTTTTTAAAAAAAATTATGATTTAAAAATAATACTTGATTATTCATATGACTGAAAAATATTTATTAAGAATAAAAATATTTCGAGTTTAACTATTTCTAATTATAATAAAATGATATTTTTTTTAAGATTTGACGTAAAAAAAGAATATCATATAAAATGAGATTGAAACAAGTATTAATTTTGTTATTTGAAGTAATATAGTAAAACTTTGTGTTTATAATATAATGATTATTGTATTTAAACTTTAAAATCAATGATTATACTTATAAAAACTTGTCCTTTTTCATTTAGGAAAATATTAAGAAATAAGAATATTTTCTATTGTATTACATTTTTAAATTATTATCATCAAAATGAAATCAATGATGGATTACTATAATCTTCTAGATATGAAAATTAATATTGGATTGCAATATTTTTATTAGGAAACAAAAAGAAAGAACATGTTCAATTATTTCGTGTTCTTCTCTATCTGTTAACAAATTAGATATTTTAGACTAAAAATGACAATAAAGATATTTTTTGATCAAATATTAAAAGAATGGGTATTATTTTTGAACAAAGGTATGCACAATAACGATTTTTAAAACCAAATTATCAATAAAAGATATTTTTATAAAATTTCACACATTTATCAATCATATCCTCAATTAATTACTTTTGAAGAATTTTTTACAAATCTTAAATATTAAATTTCACCTACCTCTTAATAAATAGGAATAAAATAATAAATTAATTATGTCAGTAATTTATTTTCTTAATAAATATATCAATTTAAAATTAAATAAATAATTAAAAATAAAAAATATTTAAGATAAAATTATTGAATTTTAGTGAACTCGAATTTTGGGTTCTAAATAATTGATGGGAATGGATGGTGTGTTTATAAATGGTAATCTGTGTTGGAGTGATCATTGGTATTGACCCCTAACATGACTCTTCATGCTAAATGAAGTTACTCTACTAAAATGTCTGTTTTACCCCTCTCTCTTTGCTGCTTCCTGCCAAAAAGTACTTGAACAAAAACACAGTGGTGTTTTACATCTGGAGACCAAAAAAAAAAAAACAAGAGAAAGACAATAGTGTTATGAGATATACTTTTATCTTTTTACTCGGGGCCTGTTTGGTCATAGATTTTTTAGATAATATTCGAAAAAAATTTAGCAAATAGTATTTGTTCATAAAATTTGTGATTATTTGATAAATATTTTAAATTCTCAAATATTAGTTTTTTTAGTATTTGGATCAAATCTCATTATTTGAAATCTTTTAAAAATTGAAATTTTGCCCAAACTTTTATCTTTTACAAAAAACACTCTCTATAGTTGTTCTTTACGTTGTATTACATAATTTTTTACGTTGATTCCAAAGTAGTGTTGAAATATTCGGTGAATGTTAAATGATAATATCGTTATTGATGAAAATGATGAACAACCGGCTCAAGATAATAAAGTCATGTGTTTTTATCTACTTCGCGATGTATGAAATAATGCTTGTCGCACTCACTCCAAATCATCACATTGCTCTAGTGTCATGGACATTATTTGTTATTGTTGTAACAAAAATCCAATTAACTTGTAATAAAAACTTATGGTTAATTTTGATGTTTTTAAAACTTATGTGTATAAATTATATTTTTTTCTAAAAAAAATGAAATATATCTTCCAAATAATATCGCCAAACATATGGTAAAATTTCACCCAAAAAATATTTGTCAAAAATATTTGAAAATCTATGACTTAACACTAGCTTGATGTTTAATATTTACTCATACGGTATAGGGCTTTATTCGAAAGAAAATGCTTTATATTATAGATTCTTCAATATTTAAAGCTCAAATAAATTTTTTTCCTTCTGCCACATCAGTTGATGATATGGGATATACTTTCTTATTAATAAAAAAGAAATGAAAAAAGACTTATAGTTGTGTTTTATTTGATAAATTATTTGTTTAGGTTCTGCATTTGTTAGCTTGTCTTTTAGCTCATTCAAAGATAATTTTTTCTTTAATCTAGTAAATTTAGGTGTACTTATTCGGTAATATCACATGAAATTGGTGCCAAACTGCCAATGTTTGCTTAAATTATAATTTTATTGAAATTTAACTTGCTAGTGAAAGGTCTGTTTTTATGACTTAAAAGTTCCAATTCAAATAAGCCATTTTAATGTCTTTGCTATTATTGGAAAACATAAATGGTTCATTGTATTTCTTGTCGTGAAAGAAGAGGAAAAATATATTACCTTTTTTTTTTTTTCATTCTTTCTTCACTCAAGAACAAAGCTAGCAAGCAACCAATGAAGAAAAAAAGAAAATTTTCATGTGCTCTTGTTTGAATTTATATAATAAATTTATCTTTTTTAGTCCATGTCAGACTAATAAAAATGACACATTTTTATGATTTTTTAATACATATTTTATCATTTTATGAGAAGATTTATGACCTTTTTATGTGTAATCATCATTTTCGAATCAACATTCATGCACGTCCAAAAAAAGAAATCTATTCCTCTTCATTAACAACATATACAGGTAATTCTATCACCATGATTAAAACAAATTAAAAAATCACTTAGTATTTTTGTCATTACTCGAACTTTACCATTAAACCTCATGTTCTCAACTTATCATTGACTTATTTTATATAACAAATTTCAAACGTTTTTTTCTTCTAAATATGTCTTCAAATATAATAATATTATATAAATTGAGACAGGAGAACAAGTAATTAATACACTCTTTGTCCCAATTTATATAACACTTTTCATTTTTCGAGAACAACCAATTTAAATTTGATCGGAAATTTACTTATGAAATTTTTAATTTCTTTGAGATGAATTTATATATTACTCCATCCGTTTCACTTTGTGTGACACCATTTTTTTTTCGATCAGTCCAAAGAAAATGTCACATTTTCTTATATGGTAAATATTTAAAGGTATAATTCATTTTTTAGCCTTGTTGGTCCCACTTAATTTTAAAGATTATACTCATTTATGAGAAGAGAGAAAAGTGAGTTTACTTTTTTGAAGGACAATTCGATAAATATTTCAAAGTCTATATTATTTCGTAAATTTCGTGTTCGATCAGATATTAACACATAAAAATAAAACGGGGAAAGTAATAAATTACTAAAAAAATATTACTTATACAATAGTAGTTGATAATTCAAAATATGTAAAATATTAATACAAAATTTACTAGCAAATATGAATTTATTTAAATCTCAAAATTTAAAAATTGTCGCATAAAATAAGACAAGAATGTAATAAAAAACACACAGAAGCTTTAAAGGACAAACAGGCAAAAAGCAAAAAAAAGAAGAGAGTGGCAAATCGGTCATTTGACCATAAGGGGTACAGAACGTAGCATGTTAACAGTAAAGCAAATCTCTGGGAAAAAAAAACTGTCTTTTTGATTCCTTCTTTCTCTTTCATTTTTCAAGACAAACATGTTTATGCTTTTCTCCCTCTTAAATACCCCTTCTTTATCAGTACTGTTTCATTCTCATTTCTCAAACTTCACAATTTTCTAAAGCAAGATGGCTTTCTTCTCTAAACTCTCTGTTCTTGTTCTGTATTTGTGTTTTTATGCTAATTTAATCATCTTTGCTGTTTCTCAGCCTTCTGCTCTCAACATTGTGGAACAAGAAGCAGTGTACAATGTTCTTGAATCCATTAACTCTGATGTTTCTTGGCGTTCCCTTTTCCCTGATGATCTGTGTTCTTCTTCTCCACATGGGGTTATTTGTGACTACTTTGTTTCCACTACAAACTCATTTACTCCTCATGTAACTGAGATTAGTCTTGGTTATGTCTCAGATTATGCTCCTAATCCACCTTGTACTCCTAATAGTACACTTAATGCTTCCCTTTTTGCCCCATTTTCTTATCTAAGAAAGATCTTTGTCTACAAATGTTTTACTGAAAATGAGGTTTCTTTGATTGATTTTGGATCTTTGCCTTCTTCTTTGGAGGAGGTGGTTTTCTTGGAGAATCCAGGTCTTGTTGGTTCTGTGAGTGATAAAGTTGGAAGCTTGATGAGTTTGAGGAGGTTGGTTTTGAGTGGAAGCGGTGTTTGTGGGGAAATCCCATATGGGGTTGGTGGTTTGGTTAATTTAGAGCAGCTGACTTTATCAAGAAACAAGATTAGTGGTGAAATTCCAGTGGGGTTGATGACATTGAAGAAACTCAAGATTCTTGATTTGAGTCAAAATGAGCTTGAAAGTAGTGTTCTTGAACCTATAGGGAACTTGACTCAACTTTTGAAACTTGACTTGAGTTACAATAAGCTTACTGGGAAAATCCCTCAAAGTTTGAAGGGTTTGAAAAGTTTGGAGTTTTTGGACTTGAGTTACAATAACTTCTCCATGCCTGGGGTTCCATTGTTTTTGGCTGAGATGTCTAGTTTGAAGGAAGTGTACTTAAGTGGAAACTTTCTTGGAGGGGAAATTCCAGAAATATGGGAGAATCTTGAGGGTATTGTGGGGCTAGGATTATCAAAAACAGGACTAATTGGGAACATTCCTGTTTCCATGGGGGTGTACTTGAAAAACATATGTTATTTGGGGCTTGATAATAACAAGTTAGAAGGGGCATTGCCTGAAGAGTTTGGGGCATTGGATTATGTGAATGAGTTACATTTGGAGAACAATAATTTGAGTGGTAGACTTCCATTTTCTCCAAAATTTGTATCCAAAGTTGGAGAAAAGTTGAAGTTGGGAGGCAATCCTCAACTCTGTGTTGATCAAGGCTTGAGAATTCCTAATGTTAGTGTTAGCTTGAGGCTACTAAAAATGTGCAATAATGCTGTTAGTGCTAAATTTGTCCCATTCTCTGGGGCATCTTTGGTACTGGTGCCTGTTTCCCATATTGTGTTTTTTCTTGGAATTTTGTTGCTCCTGTGCTAGTAGACAATCTTGGACATATACTGACTAATGACTTTTTAAGTATAGGGAAGTTTTGGACTATGTTCTGATATAGCACTTGCTGATAGAAAGTAGAGTTTTCTTTCTGCATTTTCCCTGTTTTATGTTCACAAGGAGAAAGAAGCTAAGATGTGTAATTATAAGTTAATGAAGATTCATATAGTCTGTAATTGCAATGTATTGAATGTTGCATTTTCTAGTGTATTGTTTATTGAGTGCATAAATGATAAAAAATCATATTATCCATGGAAAAATCTATTAAGAAGCAAATGTGATATGGATACAAGGTAATGATGGTGCTATGATAGATTCAAAGTGAAAAAGAAGACTAGGAGACATAGTTTCTAATTATCAAAACAGGTGCCCATTTTTGTTTACTTGACTACACAAAAAAAATGACTGATATTTGAGTCCATGTTCAGTTGTTGTTTTGGTCGTCGCTACTCTTTATCTATCTCATTGTTTCTTGAACTTGAAATGGAATTGTCATATTCTGTGTCTTGTCCAGGATCCATTGGTGAGGATGATGTGCCTTCTTTGGATTTAGAGGTCCGGGATGAGCTCACTCCACCATCCTCCTTTGATTTCTTCCGCCTTGTCTTTTTAGGTATGTCCGGAAGGTCCCTTGCTGGAGAATCAGAACCACCACCTGATCCAGGCCGGCTATGTCGGCTTGTTTTTGTACCATCAGACGACTCTTTATGTCGCCTGGTGCTCCTGGCTTTCTTTGGAGAACTACTACCCCCACTCCCATTCTCTGATGACGAATGACGCCTTGATGACTTTGTCATTTCTGGTGGATCATCGGGTAATGAAGAATTTGCATTCTTGTACTGTGGGTTCCCATCTGCGTCTGCAATTCAGAAAGAGTCGAAATACAATCAACTTGAATTTCTTTAGTCTCTATTTTGTAACGTTACATTTGTATGTATCGACTGTGAAAAGTGGAAAGAAAATTACCACATGATCTATTATCTGGATGATCATTAGCATCAAGTGGAGGACCCAAAGGGGCTGTATGAAATTTCCCTGGTTCTTTAAATTCTTTCATCTGTCACAACACATTTATTTTTATAAATTACCAATAAAAACATTATCCTAAAATAATAATAACAATTACCCAGCTGGGAGATTCAATGGATGGTCCATCCCATCCAATATGGGCGACATGTTTCACATCAGTAGGAAGTCCAATCTGCATTTCTGGTTCTTTTTCCTCTTCTGACACATTTTTTTTTAATTAAATCAATCAATTAAAGGGGAAACGTATCATATTATAACAATAACAACTACAATAACAATCGGAATTTCTCACCAAACATCTGAGAAATACCCAAGGCCTTTAAAAAGCCTTTCACCTTTAAGGCCATTATTCTTCTAAATGCTACTAAAGAAGATGTTTTCTTTCACTCAAAATCGTGCATTTAGTTGTCCAATCTGAATCAAAATAAGACGATGGTGACGATACAAATAAATATGACTCAAAATTCACATACATAGAAATATAAATTAACCTTCTTCAGTAGGATTGAAGAAATTCAGCAAATTAGGGAAAAAGATGCTCAAAATGCAGATATAAATTCAAGAAATGGACTCAAACCCTTAAGAAAAAAAATATTTGGGTTTGAATCCTTTCTAAGTATGATAAAAGCAAAACGATGTTAAAGCAATCCTTTCATCCATTCAATGGCACTCAATTGCAAGACATTGTTAACCAGAAGCATATCGATAATTCAGGAACCGAAAATTAATTGTTATTAATATTTTTCTTTCATATTTGTTAATTAAAAAAGTTTACCGACAGTTTTTTTTTTAAATGTTTCATTTACTCTTATTGACTTTTCATTTGTCCTCAATATACACCTATAATTGAACGGTCACACATTTTTCTTTCATAAAATTGTCAAGTTTTTTTTTTTCCTATTCAATATTTGATATTTAAATTAAAATACGGTTAAAATTGAATCAACATATTGTAAGATTCATTATTTAAATCCAAATAAAATTATTTTATTTTCAAACGCTCGACAATTAATAGTTTAAGTACAAAAGTAAACTCATATATACAAATATGGGTTGTTAAAAATTAAACACTAGCACAAATTTGACTTTGGAGTCTTGTACTCCCTATTACACCAATTACTCTGTTTATCCTTAGTTTATTATGTTTGATTTGATATTATCCCATAAAAAACAATAAATAAAAAGTAAATTTTATCATATATGTCCATTAATCACAAGTCATCTAAAAGTTAGCAGATAAATAATATTTAATAATAAAAATGAAATAAAATAAAATAATGAGTTATTTTTTGATTTTTTAAATGTAACAGTTAAGTTTTTAAAAAATATATTTTTAATGTAACGTACAAGTACAAAAGATGAGTGGAGGGAATCGTACTTGAAGTACACTTAGACTTTCAAAATGTCTTACCATACACATCTGTAGGGTGTACACTATTCAGATTAAACCAGATAACCAAATCAAATCAAATTTTATTTGGATTGGTGTTTTGATTTTTGGATTGATTTTGAATTAATAAATTACTTCGTTTTTTAAAATTTGATTTCAGACTTAAAAATATAAAAACTAAAAAAACAAAAAAATCAAATTATATATATATATATGTATGTATGCATATTTGTACATACGTACGTACATACATACATATGTATGTATGTATATATGTACATACGTATGTATACATATGTATGTATGTATGTATGTGTTTAGGTTTATAATTAAGTTGGAGTTAACCATTTTTGTCCCTTTTTGGTTATTGCCTTACTCGATGATAACATTCATATTTTATGCTTGAACTTCTATAATAGGCTGTCACAATCCGAGAGCACCTCCTAGTCGTAACCGGCGTCTTTAACCTTTAAGAGGACTTAGACAAACCCTTAGCATTCGTCATTGCATATAAGATAGAATAAAAGTGGAAAAATTTACAGCTTTTCAACTAAAGTTAACTTCACGTCATATATCAAAATAGAAACTAACTTGTCTCACATTACCATCTAGACATAAGAGAATGAGAATTAAGACTTAGCCCTTACATAAATAAACAAGTCTTATAACACGAAATACAACATAGACTTTCAATAAGAAAAGTGGAACTAGATTGAGAATCTATCACGACCGGAGAGCACCACCTAGTCGTAACCAACGTCTTTGTTCTCTTAGAGGCCTTAGACAAACCCTTAGTTTATATCATCGTACCATTGATAGAATAAAAAGCGAACAAATTTAAAACTTTTTTTTGAAGTTCAACTTCACTTCACATATATCAAAATAGAATCTATAATTGTCTCACATGACCATCTAAACATAAGAGTAAGAGAAATGAGACTTAGCCCTTACAACATTATAATACGTCTTATAAGAGAATACAACATAATCCTTAATTAGGAAATAAAACAACGTATTCAATAACAAAATAACCAAAAGCTAGATTCATAGGCTTCGTCCTCGGACTTGAGGATTCACCAACTTGGGAACAATCCAAGTTTCATTGAGAATGACCTCGAAGCACCTGAATGACCCGAACCTATATTTTTGTAGAATTAGAAAAGATATGGGTTAGAACAAACCACAACTAAGTATAGATATGTCACATCCGGGAAGCACCCCCTAGAAGTAACATGGCGTACTTAACCTCTCGGGGGTCTTATACAAGCCCCTAGTTATCATTCATCTCATTGTCATAGTAAATTTAGCGAAAAATTTAAAACTTTCTTAGCACATCATATGCTAGAATATTACTTCATAAATAAATATCTACATATATATATATATATATATATATATATATATATATATATATATATATATATATATAATATCATAGTACATACTTAGATTCTAAGTCTCTTTGTCATCTTAGACTCAACAACATAAGAGTACCTTAGGGACACGACCCTTACTACATAATCATAAGTATACAACTTATAAAACTTTACAGTAAAACATAAGTAGGATATCCTTGAACTTAAGGATTCCTTTGATTGATCTTGGGAATCATCTATCAAACTCATCACCATTCAAGACATTCTTTAAGCATCCATAACCTACACTTTGTGTAAAAAGTAGAGAAGAATGTGATTAGTACAAAAATGTACTAAGTATGATAACCATGCAGAAACATGCATTTAAAAGGGACATTTTCTTGAAATCATACTTCATGCCTTTTTGAGTAAATTTTCATAAAACCTTTAGACACTTGCATTTATATGATTCAAATACTCCATATAGACATATTCAAAGGCCAAACATAATAGAGAATCACATATAGAATTTAAGTCAATTTTTGAGGTCATTTTACAGTGAACTATTCCCTTCTTTACAGTGAGCATTCTTTTCTTTTATTCATTAACCTCTCAAGTAACTCTCCTGTGATACTTGGTGCATTGCATCACCTTAAGGTCACAAGGAAAGCATACATACAACCTACATAAGCCAACACATGTCCTCATATAAGCATAATATATCAAAAACACATTTAAGTCAAGACTTCATTCTCTTTAAAGTAAGTTACCTACTTTTACGCATATATTTACTTCTTTTCATATACGTCATTATAAGACCTTGTTCATAACCTCAATATTAGCCTACTAGTGCAATTTACATGTGAGACCTCATAACCTCATACATACTTAGTAAACCCATCATGAGACCACAAACCTTAACATTCAATTCATACATCAACATAGTAAGTGAAGACAACTTCATTCATGTCAACAACCTTCATCATATAGTTAATAAGACCACCATTATGCATATCATCTCATCATGTAGACACTAACACAAGGTCATGCAAGAGAACCATAACATATGCACACTTAGGCCACCTTCCTAGAACTCCATTAGAGAGTTACTTAGGCAATGTCTAGGTGGGTTCATTACTTCCACCTATCCTATGTATCTTCCCTTAGGTTATCCTAGTTAAGGTCCTTAGTCATTACTTTCATTGTCCATTTTACTTTAGGAAAACTATAGCCTTAACCGACACTAAGACCATGGGTGATAAACATGGAATTGATGTTGTAGAGCCTTACACCAATGGAAGGTGTTCTTACCTAACCAAGGTAGAACATTAACACATGCTAGCATACTAAGTGAATTCACTTACTAGATCCTATGTGACAAGCATAGTTATGAAACTTGGAGGTACATGTAAAACCCTTTTTATGCCAAGATGAGGCCTTATGGTTATTCACTTAAGGAAACCCTATTTATTGCCTATTGAGGCATTGTGGTTATCCACCTCATGAGATTTTTGGTAGACCTTCCTTCCCACATTGGAAAGGGACACCCACTCATATATAAGTTCACTCGGTGCTAAATTAAGTTCCCTTTTATGAGATGAAAAAGTTTTCGCATTTTATTTTGAAGTGAAATTTGGCATTTAAGGTAATCTGATTCTTTTTTATGTATCGATTAGTTTTACGTCAAAGGATCAAATTAATCCTCTTTTATATACATTAAGACCATATAGATCGTGTTGAATATATTAAGAATCAAAATAAAATAATCATTATACAATAAGGACCATTCTGATCATTTTCTCGAAGTAACTTCTTAGGACAAACATTCACCATATTAAAATTACTTACTTTTTTGTTTGACAGTATTTTAAAGTATAGTTTTGATTATAAGATAAAAGAATATTATGATCCATTTGAAATATTCTTAATCTAAAATCACTTCAATTTTATTTTTATTGTTTCTTAAATTTTATGTCAAATTAAAATATAAATAAATTAAAATAAGAGAGTATTTCATATTCACTCCATTCCTTTTTAGTTGTTCAGTTTTGATTTTAACTGTCTCTTTTTACTTATCAATTTTAACAAATTAAAAAAAGATAATGTTGTTTTACTATTATACCTTCACTTTATTTAGAGAGTTGTGATACTTTTGAAAAAAGTAATACCTATTCAACGATTAAATTGAATTTGAAAATCTATTAATTGATATGAATAAAATGATAAATTCACTATATCAATTTTTTGATTAAGTGTGCCAAGTAAAAAAAATGAACATATAGATATAGGGAGTAACAAAGATAATTTTCAGTTCACTTTTACTTGTCACAATTTGACTTGATAACATTTATTAAAAATATTAATGATATATGTTCCAAACTATCTCCTGTTCAATGATGTCTTAGAAAGTGATTTGAAAAATAAGAATTTATGCTAAATAAATATTTTTTTTTGAT
Source organism: Solanum lycopersicum (assembly GCF_036512215.1). NCBI lineage: Eukaryota > Viridiplantae > Streptophyta > Magnoliopsida > Solanales > Solanaceae > Solanum > Solanum lycopersicum. Next base: position 62,526,175 of record NC_090808.1, read on the forward strand.
ATGTATAGTAAATAAAAATAAAAAATGTATTTTAAAAATAAATGATAAGTAAAAGGACAAATGGCAAATTGATGACAGAGCAGAATGATTAGGTAAAACATTTACTGACAACATTTATTACTCATATTTCATCATCTTCAACTTCCAAAGTTGATGAAATTGACTGACTTTGTCAGTTTGTATACAAAAATTGTTGTGAAAAGATTCAAGAATTGTCTACACCCCACAATCCCCACTGCTGTCTTTTTACTGCCACCACCCACCCCTTCAAAATATCCCTACTTACAACCCCATATCATCATCAGACTCTTCTTGGAACTGTGCTATTGGTAGTAATAATATTTTACATAAAGTAGTGAAATTTGTTACAGAAAATGCCCATATAGTCTTTTGGGTGGATTCTCAAACTTCCACCCACCAAAGGGGTCCCTACTCTACCCACAAGCCCAAATCATTATTGGGTTATGTTTGTTATGGTAATTTTTACAAATAAAAAGTGGAGAAGAATCAAAAAAGAATGTAAAGTTTGAAGCTTTTTCATATGTTTTTGGTTGATCTGAGAAAGAATGGAGTTTTTTGATTGATTGGACGTTTTAAGTATGGAAACTACAGTGGCTGGCTTGTCTTGTTTTCAGTGTTATTCATGTAATGGTGAAAGGTACAATCCCTTCTACCTGTTCCAGTTTCTCCTTTTCTTTGCTTTTTTATCATTGTTTTCTTGCTTTTTTGGTGTATGATGGGTCATAAATCATTTCTAGTTGATTTGTGATGTTTCCACAGTAATACTTTTTGATCGAAATGACTAGTATACTTGGTATCTATATGTGTTTTTGTATCCTAAAAGGAAGAGGAAAAATCATTTGGAATTGAGGGACATCATATAAGTTTGAAGATAGATGTTGATAATATGGAAATTTTGTTTTAGTGTGTTCACTTTTTGGTTAAAGATTTATTTTTTGGAAAAGTTTGTGTTGGATTTGGAAAGAAACTGTGTCAATTGATCTGCTCCATCTGCTCCAACTTAAAGAAAGATAAAAGTAAACTTATTGAGGGGAGACAGTAAATTGATCTGCACCAACTTGTAGAGTTGTAGTTCTAGCAATTTTCCTTGACAAATGAGGTTAAATCCTTGTTGGTGTTGCTGATATTGAAGGAAGGATTGTAGAGTATGAAGAATGTTAATTGTGTCAGCAAAAGGGGAAGACGTCAGATTATTTGTGTGTGTGCAAGATAATGAACTGCCTAAGCTTGTCGGAATATATTCTGATGGATGAAATGGTTACATCTCCTGAATGCCTTGCAACTAAGGATCACACGTCGAGTGTCCATTCATTACGAGCTGGAGAATCTGGCCAGAAGCCTGATACTGGAAATATCGAAGAAGCTGAATCATCTTTGCGTGAGAGTGGTTGTTTGAATTATGAGGTGAATTCCTTGTTTATTATTTCAATCTTTTCATTTCTCTTTTTGGTCCTAACATGATGAAATGTATATCTTCCTTCCGTGCATCATCTCATCCTTAACCGCTTCAAGGTTTAATTTACATTTAGCAGAATTTCCATTTGATGGCAGTTTAACTAAGTTATTAATATTTTCTAGGAAGCAAGAGCATTACTAGGAAGATATGAATACCAAAAGGGGAATATAGAGTCCGCTTTACATGTTTTTGAAGGGATAGATATTGCCTCAGTGACTCCTAAGTTGAAACTTGCACTTGCCGAAAGAGTGCAAACTCAAAAGAGACGTTCACGGAGTTTTTCTACACCACCACTATCCATAAACGCTGTGAGTTTGCTCCTGGAAGCAGTCTTTCTCAAAGCGAAATCATTGCAGGCTCTTCAGAGGTACAAAGGTATAGTATATGTCGCAATCAATATCACTTCTTTTTGTACTAGTCATCTTCAATAATCAACAAATTTGTTCAGTTTGCATCATTTGTTATTTTATTATATGAGTCAGGCACAAGGGAGAAATACATAATAATATGTTTCTCTTTTTATCAGCTTCCCTAACGTTTCCTTTTTCTGGAAGTGGTTGTTTTTCATCAGTTTTACATGATATATTCATGTTGAAATTCTGAAATGCTTGCACTTGCTGTCTGTACTTTTGTTACTTTACCCATCCTTCACTTCCCAATTAGTTCGTGGTTGAATTTTAGTTGATTGATTGATTGATATTGTTGACCCATTCTTCACTTATCTACTAAATTGAGTCAATAAACTATCCTGAAAACTTTTGGATTACCTTGTTTTTTCATGCTTTTGTATTTCCGACAATGTATTGAATTCATACGTGATGCTTTTGATGAGCTGAGGTTTTCATCCTATATTCAATCTAATGAATATCCAATATCTTTTTGCAGAAGCTGCTCAATCATGTACTGTAGTTCTCGACATTCTTGAATCTTCATTACCAGCAGGCTTGCCTGAAACCTTTGCTACTGACTGTAAATTGCAGGATACTCTCAACAAGACTGTTGAGCTGCTTCCTGAATTATGCAAACTTGCAGATGCTCCTCGAGAAGCAATTATGTCATACCGTCGAGCTCTACTGCATCAGTGGAACCTTGACATTCAAACTACTGCAAAGATTCAGAAAGAATTTGCCATCTTTCTTCTCTATAGTGGAGGCGAATCGTGTCCCCCTAATCTCCAGTCTCAAATGGATGGTTCATTTGTCCCCCGAAATAATATTGAAGAGGCTATTCTTCTCTTAATGATATTATTGAGAAAGATTTCTCTACAAAGGATAGAGTGGGACCCTTCGATTCTTGATCATCTCTCGTATGCATTATCTATCTCAGGGGGTTTAAAGACTTTGGCTAGCAAAGTAGAAGAATTGCTTCCCAGAACTATAGATCGGCAAGAGAAGTATCTAATTTTAGCTCTCTGTTACTACGGAGGAGGAGATGACTTCACTGCATTGAACTTGTTACGGAAACTGTGGAGAAGTACAGAGGATCACATCTGTGTTCCAGGTTTGTTATTGGCTTCAAAAGTGTGTGCTGAAAGCCCAGATTGTGCAAGCGAGGGGATAATTTATGCTCACAGAGCTATTGAAAGACTGCAAGAAAGATGTAGTCATTTGTTGGGTGTTGCCAATTGTGTATTAGGACTCTCACTTACAGCTCATTCTAGAACAGTACTGACAGATTCTGAGAGGGTTAAGATACATTCAGATGCACTTAAGTCCTTTGAATCTGCTGGAAAGCTGACAAAGATGAGTGATACTAATGTCATTTACCATCTTTGTCTAGAAAATGCCGAACAAAGGAAGTTGGATGTCGCCGTCCATTACGCAAACTGGTTTCTTAAACTGGAAGGTGGCTCTACACTGAAAGGATCGATGCTTTTGGCTCGGGTATTATCAGCTCAGAAACGGTTTCTGGATGCTGAAACTATCATTAATGTTGCCCTAGAGCAGAGTGGAAAGTGGGATCATGGAGAACTGTTGAGGACCAAAGCTAAGCTCCAAATCGCGCAGGGTCAAGTGAAAAATGCTATAGAAACATATACTCAGATTCTTGCTATTCTTCAGGTTCAGAGAAGAAGCTTCGGACTGGGGGAAGATCTCGAGGTAAGCAGGTCTTGCCCTTACAAGCTGAATTGGAGCTTTTCAACAAATCCTTTTTTCATCTGTCTTATTTGACGATTTTAAAGGTTGTAAGAGGTCTGCAAGTAAAATGACTATAGAACTTTTCATACATTTACCTCTATAGAACTTGAACTCCTTATGAACTATCAATTAACAAGCTTGTTAACTAGGAATTGTCAGGCTGTGTCTGCCAATACAAAAATTCCATGGCTATTGGAGCTACCTTGTCCTCGGAGAAAAAATCTCTTAGGAAAAGTAAATAGGTTACTACCAGTACAGCTGATGCCGACGAGCTAGGTATGGACATAGGAAAAGGGTTAATAATTAGATAGAATCAGGAGCATCAAGTGAGGGACTAAACAAATGTAGCATGAAGGTATTGTTTCCTTAAACAAATTGCTTAGCAATGATTGGGGGTCTCAATCAAACCATGATGCTCATGCAAACACACCGAACTGGGATATCGGCAGGCCAAAAAACGTCTTTATTTCTCATTTGAAAGTCTCCTGTTTGTTTCATATAGTTTCATATTGCATAACTGTTCGATACAGCTTGTCGGTTTGATAATTCAGGAAAGGGGTTTTCCCTTTCTTTTGTGTGTATGTCTCCCTGACTTTTACAAGTGTGATTGTTGTAAAGTTAGGCTTATTCTTCTGGTACTTCTAGCTAATTCTGGCCTTCGGAATGAAGAGAAGTGTTGAGTTGCTTAGCACATTAGTGGTTGCCTGACATAGTGGCAGGTGAATGAAAACTGATATGACCTGAAAACCTCATTTTAAACCTTAGGCAGATAAATATCTTGTCCTTCTCTTGCTTCTTTTAATGTGCAACCTTGAAGAGCTTGACTTCTTCACTTATCCATCTTAGCGGTATATACTTCTCTGGTGTAGCCCGTTTTGCTGGCTTACTTTCTTGAAATAACACTTTTATGTGGAGGAAGAAGTAAAAATTTGATTTTATGTACATAGCAGGAGTCTGGAGACCATTGCAGAACATTGGAACTGGAAACCTGGCTGGATCTTGCTTCCATCTACATTAAATTATCTCAGTGGCGAGATGCAGAGAAGTGTCTTTCCAAAACTGAGACTATCAGTTCATATTCAGCTTGTAGATTGTATACTGCTGGTACATACATCTAACTCATATTATCCCCTGACTGTGCTCGTTATTTTATACATATGCATGTAACTCAAAATGTTCATGCCTGCTGATTTATATTCATGAGAAAACCAACAAAACGTAATTACGAGTACTCCTAGTGATTTTAGTCAATTTGACTATGCTCTAAATGTGGTATCCAAGGATGGATGATGTAATGTTGGATCTGTAATTCATAGGACTGGGACCATTTTATCCAGTGTTATGGAAAAAATCATTGGTTGAGGAGTTTTTATCTACTCTCTTAAAAGTTTATATAGTCTATATCTGATTATATGGGACACACTTTTATTTGGAATGCTTTAGATGATCCACTCAGTTCTATCAAAGCCTCCATTGGCTATAGCCAAGTTTTAACCTTTGTGTGATGTTTTCCCATTGAACCTATTTTGTTCAAAGTTTCTTTATTAAGTGAACTTTCTTTTTCAATGCTGTGTACATAATTTGCAAGTCATACAATTCCTTGAATTCCATTAAACCTTCTCTTTTATATCCTAGGATGCTGAATTTGGCTATTATCTTCTAGGGCTTCTAATGTTACCAGCAGAGGATCCTTTAGATGTCTGGTGCTTCGGCTATATACAAGTAAAAGAGTCAGGAAAATTTAGTTGATAGACAATATCATATGTGTGGACTGTGTGTATGTAGGGAAATCAACTTCTTGTTTACTGACGTTGTTTTATCAAATCCAGCATCTTCTACCTTAAATAGTTACTAGTGGTCATACGTGTAAAGGTTATCTTGCAAAGTTTTGAGTTTTTACATTGCTTCTCCTGTTCTTGATTCGGCTACTTCTTTGTAGTCTGTCTTAATGGTTCATTTGTTTGGTGGCTATGGTAAATTTTGATGTCCATGATGAACACTATTTTTTTCATATTTGTCTGGTTAATGAGCAAATAATTCTTCTTTCCAATTAATGGACCATTCTGATCATGTAGTATACTTTTGGTGTCGTACTCAGGTTTGCTTAACCAATCGAAGGGCCTATATAAAGCAGCTCTGGGAGACTATTCCAATGCTTTGGCTGTTAATCCATCCCATGTGCCAAGTCTGGTATCAAGTGCTGTGGTGTTTATGAAGATAGGTAAACAGTCTCCTGCAATTATTCGAAGCCTTCTAACAGAAGCACTACGTCTTGATCGGATGAATGCTTCTGCATGGTATAATCTAGGCCTGTTATACAAAGAGGGAGGTTTAGGTTCAGCCGCGGAAGCTGCTGACTGTTTTGAAGCTGCTATTATTCTGGAAGAAACTGAACCTGTTGAACCATTTAGATGACTTCCTCCCTGTACATAATTTATTACAGATATTCAAGTTGGTGCATCGAATGAATCCATCTCGGAAGCTGTGAAATGTGTAGTGCAATAAGAGTGGGAAAAATATCAATATCTCTTGTGTTTATTGACCATATTTTTGAAGCTGGTAGTCGAGGTGCGTCAAAAGAGTTCAAAATTGTACTGCATAGACCTTACTGCCTCATGTTTGCAGGAACAAAGTCCTAACCTTGTTGTTCTGAGTTCACCTCACAATAGCATTCTCGAGGGGTTCAACATAAAAGAGCAGTCTGCTGCACGAAGTATCTTGCATTAACATTGGTCTGGAGAAGGACCGCACGACAAGAGAGTGTAATGTAGGGAGCTCAATCCTGGTACAGGTTAATTCTACGACACAAACTTGTGACCTATAGGTGTCACAAACAGACAACTTTACTGTTACACATATCTCCTACCACAACAGAGAGAAGAATCATCATAATGAGTTTGTTTGTTTGTGTATGTGATCCATATTATGTATATGACATAAAGAAAGAATCTGTTTTGCCCATGATATATATATTTTATTAATGATAAATTTAGTTGAGTGATTTTAGAACGTTAACTTGAGTGATTTTATTTCCATAGTAGAGTGATCTTTTGAGATATTAACTTGTCCCAAAATGTTCAGTTCTCTAATTGCATATATCATGAACTTCGTGCATCGAACTATCATATTTTTTGTAGAACACAAATTCATTTTAAGAATTTTACACCATCTATACAGAAAATTCAAACACTCCAAAACAAACACAAGGCAATTGGTTCTACCCTATATATGGTTTGTCAAAACCATTTGATTACAACTTTGCAAAGATAAAATGAACTTATAATATTACATTTCAAAGTGATTGACACTCTTCCCCTTCATTGTAATAGGAAGTGTAGGTATACTTTGTTCATGCAAGAAGAAGTTCTCTGGATCCACTTTAGTCTTCACTTTCACTAGCCTATTGAAATTGTCTTTGTAATACTTGTTTCCCCACACACTAGCTTCTATAAAACTAGAACTCTCATTCTTATTCATCCCTATATCAAGATCTCTATAATTCACATAAGCTTCTCTAGGGAACATAGAAACATAAGGTGTCATATAATTATAAAGTCTTCTAATCCAATCATAATGTTTTGTGGCTGATTCTTTAGAAGGATCATTCCAAAGTGTTAAGTATTGGATCATGTAAATAATCCCTTTTCTATGAGGAAATGGGGTTTCAGATTCTGAGATTTTAGCCATCATTCCACCATATGGATTCCATATCACTAATGGTGAGTCTTCTTCCATTAGCCTTTTCCATAGCCCTTCAAGACCATCTATTGGAATTGGTTCTTTGACGAAATCTGACTTTGCTTTGAAGTAATTCTTGAACAACGACTTACCTTGAAGGAGAACTTCTGGTGGGGTGTTACTCGGGTAACCAGCAATATACATAATCGACTTAATCCAACTCATTTCTGTACAGTCCTTGTGTGTCAATCCCAATTCAGGGAATACATCATTCATTATTTGTAAAAGTCTGTCTGCTCTACCAAGGAACATTGAATTATAAGCTGTCTGAATAGTCTTTTCGCCTTTTTTATCAGCAGCTACGTTTATGATGACTCTGATGAAGAGATCTTCATCAAGCTTGTCAGCTGCAACTTGTTGCCATTTGTAAAGAATGTTTGTCGCGTTTTGATCAAGTGTTTTAGGGACAGTAAAAACTGTTACAATCGATGGAACAGGTACTAACTTCAACTTCCATGAAAGTATGATACCAAAACTAGCTCCTCCACCTCCTCTAATTGCCCAAAACAAGTCTTCTCCCATACTCTGCCTATCAAGAATCCTGCCGTTTGCATCAACTATTCTTGCATCAACCACATTATCAACTCCTAATCCATATTTTCTCATCATAGTACCATAAGCTCCGCCTGTTATGTGACCGCCAATTCCCAAACTTGTACAAAGACCAGCTGGAAAACCATGAGTCTTGCTTTTCTCTGAAATCCTATAATATACTTCACCAACTGTTGCCCCTGCCTGAGCCCAAGCATAGTTGTCCACTGTGTTCACCACGATATCTCGAAGCTTTGATAGATCAAGAATGATGAAAGGAGACTCCATATCAGACATGTAAGAAAGACCTGCCAAAACAAAAGAAATTCTTTGAGGGGTGAACTGAGAACAAGAAATATTATATATTTGATACAACAACAACAACACACTTAGTGGAATCCCAATTGTGGGGTCTGGGGGAGGGTAGAGTATATGCAAACCTTACTATTACCTCACGGAGATAGAAATGTTATTTCTGAAAGACCCTCGGCTCAAGTATAGCAAATCCAAGTACAAAAAATAAGGAAAACATAGAAACTAACAAGGGGAACAACCAATCCTACGAGAAAGGAACAAGAACACAAAAACATGCAATAATCGAAACACAATAAACAACAGACAAGCCTAAACCCTCATAAAGCAAGAAAAACACTCCACTGCACTAACCTTTTACCCTAACACATGTCCTCCACACCTTCCTATCTAATTAAGGTCATGTCCTTGGTAACCTCAAAGTTGTGTCATGTCCTGTCTAATCATCCGCATTTGATATATAATACTAATATAAGTAAAAATTAGTTACCTTCATAATCATGGCCTCCACTTCTAACTCTAAGCTGAAGGCCAAGCTGTTTCGAGCAAATGACTGCAGCCTGGACATGTGATTCTGTCATTGGTGTGAAAATAAGCTGAGGTTTAGTAACAGAAGGAAGTAAACATCTGAGATTTTGTGCAGTAGATTGTAGGATTGTGTTGAACGAATCATTTGTTGGGGTGACGAAAGCTGTGGAAAAAGGGACACAATAATCAGAATTCTGGCAAATACATTCATACAACTTCCCATTAGATGACGATGTTGAAACATCTGAAAGAGCATACGAGCTCGAACATGAGACTATGAGAAATATTGAGAGCATAACAGAGAAGTTTAAGGATTTCATAGCTGATACTACAATGTGCTTTGGAATTAGCTTAGAGGGGTTTATATACTCTTAATTAGTGTCTGGTTGATGACTAGAATAATTAATTGAGTAGTATACCTTTCACTATACAAAAAGAATATACGATACGTATTTTATGTCAATATAATGTCATCCAACAGTTTTTTTTTTGGCTTCCCACCAAGTGTCTGATACATATTCTCCTAAAGTTTTTTCCATTTCCGAGACTTATACCAATAAATCAAAGCACTTAGTTGTACAAGATGGAGAGGTTATGACTTAAAGTAAGAGCAACATTTCTTGCTACTCAAAGAAAGAGCAAATAGGAAGAGGAGGAATAGACTCTAAGCAAATAACAAAAATAGATACAGGAACAAAGACATATACATAAATATTTTTTTTTAAATAAAAAAATTCAACTAGGATTTGAAAAGATAAAGTGAACTATTATGTAGTATAATAAACAGTTTTATGTCTTTTCATACAACTTGTTACAACTCACAGTATATATGAGACTAGCCACCTTACAAGATTTTTGTGTTGATTTTCCATTCGGGGTGTGTTTGGTACAGAAGAAAATGTTTTCCTAGAAAATAAGAAGATTTTGGACTTATCTTCTCATATTTGGTTGTTGAGTAGAGAATATTTTTTGGAAATAATTTTTAGTGTTTGATTTATGAATGAAAAATGTTTTTAAAAGATATCTTTTATTTTTACTAGAGTAAAAAATAATTTATGAAATTAAAAATATTTTTTAAAAATAAAATTGTTATTTTTTTGAGTGGTGGTGGGGTGGAGTGGGGGTAGGGGTAGGGGGAGGGGGAGGGGGAGGAGTGAAAAAATAAAAACTTGAAGTTGATATTATTTTGAAAAAATAAAATTAATTTTTTAGGGGGTTGGGTGGGGGGTTGGCCTATTTTAAAAATAAATTTTTTGAAGTTGAAATATTTTTAAAAAGCAAAATTAATTTTTTTGGGAGGGGTGGGGGTGGGGATCTGGCCGGTGGGGGGTGAGGATGGGTGAAAAAATAAAATTTTGAAATTGAAAATATTTTTTTAAAATGGGATAATGCACAAGTATTCCCTCAACCTATGCCCGAAATACCAGAGACACTTATACTATACTAAGGTCCTATTACCCCTGAACTTCTTTTATAAGTAATTTTCTACCACAAGATAGTGCCACGTAGGCCGAAAAGGGGTAAAAAATTATTAATAAAATAAGTGTGTCTCTGGGATTTCGGGCATAGATTGAGGGGTACTTGGGCATTATCCCTTTTAAAATTGATGTTTTTCCAAAAAAAAAATGTAATTTGAAATAGGAGGAAATTTTTGGAAAATGTGTTCTCCTTAATTTTTTTGAAGGAAAATCATTTTCCTTAATTTTGAGAAAAAAGAATTGATTTAAAAAATATTTTCCAAAACTTTTATCCCAACCAAACATGAGAAAATTAAAAAAACTAACATTTTTCAAAAAATATTTTACTTCATACCAAACACACTCTCAGTATCACTAAATGTCGCCTATAAAATTCATTAAAGAGGACGACTATATATTTTTGGTTTCCCACCATGCACTTTGTAATAAAAGATGTTCTAACTTAAAGTAAGAGCAACTATTTCTTGCTACTCAAAGAAATAGCAAATAGGAAGGAGTTGGATTACACTCTAAGCAAATAAGCAAAATAGATAGAGGAACAAAGACATACATAAATAATTATTTTGATCTCTTAATTTCACTCTTAAATTTTAACTTTTCTTTTGTGAATTGTTTCATTATGTAAATGCTATAAAGTAATTAAAACTTAATAAAATATAGAAAACTTGGAGCATAAGAATATCGATATATTGTTTTTAGTATGGTTCAAAATCCAGACCTTTACAATTGTGCTAAAACTACTATTTATAGACAACCAAGACATTACATTTATACATCAACCAATAGAAAAGTCCCACTCGAGTCCTTATGTACTTCACCCAATAGTAATATTCACCACGTTGAAAATTTTGTTAGTTATGTCAGCTAATATATCGTTAGTTATGTCAGCTAATATTTCTCTGTTGTCTGCCGGATGATTGAAATTCTTGAGAATTTATCCTTTTCCTTTGCCACCTCTCTTCATTTTTCTTGAACTTCTTCGCTATCTCCTCTAGATCCTATTAAATATTAATCTTCTAACCTTCATACCTCGCTATCTTCCTTTTCACTAGACACATATCATTCTCGGGGTCTTTTAACTCCGAAAATGATTTTAAAATTTATTACGTAAAATGATCATGATCAGAGATATAAAACTGTCAATGCCTATACTTCTTTGATTAAAGATGAAGATATTCCAACTATTCGAAAGGATTGCAAGATGAGTGGGCAAATTAGTTCGATTTCTAGACCCTAGAGCATTCTATAATACAGAAATCCACAATCTAAAATCACAATATGTTCATGTTCTAAGAAATGACACAATTCAAATCACAATATACTAAAATCTTTGAAGCATCATGTTTTCTATTCAAATTGTAAATTGCTCGTATTGTCAAATTGAAATTTTTTTACACTCATTACTCAACCAACTAAGAAGAAAAGTCTTGCAAAAAAAGTTATGAAATTCCTAAAAAGATGGCATAAAAAGTATCATTTTAACATCAAAATGTTATTTCTAGTTCATATTTCAGTGGTCTTTATATCATAGCTACTACATACACATTTTTTTCATGCATTGGAATTTGAAAAAGACTAAAAGAATTACTTTAGTTTATAATATCATTTGAATTATATTTTTATTAAGTCTCATTAGTACTATTTTATGGAAAAAAAAGTCAATTAAACACTAAAATAACTCTATTAAAAATAATTTGATAAATTTAATACATATTTTAAAATTTCATGTACAATCTAATAGTGTCACATAAATTATAACAGAGTGAGTATCCTCATATATATATCATCGTATCTATATCTTTTATACTATCTTAAAAGAATGAACTTCCTAACTTAAATATTAAATTATTATAATATTCCACGTTAAAACTCTCAATTTAGTATATGTTCTATATATAATATTATATTTATTTACGCTATATTGTATTAAAAGTAGGTAACTTTTCACATTGATGTGTTGTGATTTTTTCGAAAGGTTGTGACTTTTTTATATAAAGTTATGAATTTTTAGATGAGTTATGACAAATCTGAAAAGTTGTAATTTTTCTAAAGGGTTGTGACTTATCTGAAAAAGACATGATAAACACATTTTCATATTATCCTTTGTTGTATATAAATAGATGAGATTTCTCATGCTTTTAAACTAAGAATTTTGTAAGTTTTCTATTCTTCTTCTTAAAATAAGAAAGATTGGGAGAGTATCATGATAATTAATATGTACTCATTTTCATATCCATAAAATATACTTTCGCAATAACTTTTACTTAGCAAGAAGCTTTCAATAATTTTCCGTTGCACAAACTACAATTTGGTGTTCAGAATTTGAAAAGTCTCAAACTGTTGGAGAAAAAGTATTTGATCAACAACTTGTTTAAAGAGTCCAAACTACATTGATTAAGTACTTTTTCGTTTTCAATTTATTTATTATACTTATATTTTTATTCAATTTAACATAGAATGTTCTTTTTACTTGGGTGTGGGGGCGCATCTTTAAGGGTCTGTTTGGATTGACTTTTGACTTGTGACTTATAAGCCAAAAGCCACAAGTTAGGATTTCTAACTTATGATTTTTGACTTATTTTTGTTATTTTGGTTTTAAAGTAAGTGCTAGCACTTTTTAACTTTACCAAACCACTTCAAAACTACTTAAAAACTATTTTGGCTTAAAAACACCTAAAATAAGTCCATCCAAACGGGTACTAAAATCACAAAGTTAAAAGACATTTTTATATATTCTACAGATGATCCTTTAAAAGTTTTCTTTATTTTTTAAACATATTAAATTAAAATTAGATCAATCTATATCTATCTTTTTTTAATCTATATTGACTATCTTAAAAAAATGAACTGCTTAACTTAAAAGTTAAACTATTATAATACCCCAAATTTAGTATATTTTTTGTATTTTATATTGTATTATATTTATTTATGTGTATAATATAATATTATATTAAAGACAAATATTTTTTCACATTGAAGGGTTGTGATATTTCTGAAGAGTTATAAATTTTTCGATGAGTTGTAATCTTTTTGATGAGCTGTGACTTTTATATAGAGTTGCGAATTTTCACAAGAGTTACGACTTTTTCGAAGGACTGTGACTTTTTCGAAGAGTTATGACTTTTCCATTGAGTTATGACCTTTCTCCTCCTCATCCTTCAAACGTTCTATTTAGTATATCTTCTATAATTTTATGATAAAAAAATAATATTCTCTTACTAATACTTTACATTTTAAGTATAAATGATGAGATTTCCCCTCATTTTTAGACTATGGCTTTTATTGTGTTTTCTATTTTCTCTTCTTAAAATCTGATTTACTGACTTTGACAATCTCAAAGTTAAGTGAAATTAGAACACTCCCTAACATGAATGTTAATTTAATCTAATACCCCAACTAAAAACATTCAATTTAGTATTATCTTCTATATATATATTTTTATCAATGTTAATACTATACTAAAAGTAAGAACGACAACAATACAATAATAACAGAAAATCATTATGAAAAGGGGAGGGAGGAGATTATTTTTAAAAATAGAATGGTATATGATTTGATATTCAGGTGCAACGCACGAGTATTACTAAAAGTGAAAAGAATCTAAGTCAAAAGTTGAATTACGAAAATATCCTTTAAGTAGTAATTTATTTTCGTGAAATTATTAAAAATATTATTGTTTAATTTAATATTTATTTTGAGATTCAATAAATTTTGACTGTTCATACTATGATAATTAATACTCTTATTTAATATTTATTTTGGAATTCAATAAGCTTTGACTGTTTGTATTAATAATATATATAGTCTAATTTTTGGACATAGAAATTCAATGAGCTTTGACCATTTGTATTAATAATATATACGGTCTAATTTTTGGACATAGGGATTCAATGAACTTTGACTACTTGTATAAATAATATATTGTTTAATTTTTGGACATATCTGCATATCATTTACTATAATTTAGTGTATATTTAACATTTTTGCCAAAAAAGAAAGATAATTTAAGATTTATTTTTAAAAAGAAAAAAGGAAAAAGATACCAAACAAGAAAACAAAATTTGGACACACATGGTTGATGTGTTTTTTTGTCTATAAAGATTGAAAATTTGGAGCTTGTTCTGCACATATTTTTCCCTCTTCAATAATTGTCAAAGCAAAATCTCGAGTATCCCTACTGCAATAAGACACTTTCACACTGCTCTATCAACAGAGAAATCAAGAAAATGATGGATTGTGGCAAGAAAGAGGAAGCAGGTCCATCTCATGGCGGTGTTACTTGGGATAAGAGGAAGGAGGAAGAAGATGGAGAAAGTGAAGAAGATGACCATCATCAAGATCCTTCTGCTGCTGCAACAAGTTTTATTCCTGGTCCTCTTCTTTCTCTTAAAGATCAAATTGAAAAGGACAAGGTGAAAAACTCTTATCTTTTTGTTGTTAAAATAAAAAAGCTTCCAACTTTATGAGTTTTAAGGTTTTTTTTTTTGATGTATCATGGGCATCTGAAGTTTCAACTCCTTTGATTGTTTTAGGGTTCTGCTTATCTTTTTTTTTTTTTTTAATCTCTGTTATCAAGATCATTGGGTTGAGTTGTTATGTTTTTTGCTCCTTTGGCGACTTGAACATATAATCTTAGGGTTGGAAATGAGGGGTGATGGTGCTCTCAATCTTAGGGTTGGAAGTGAGGGTGCTTACTATCCGAGCATATCTGAGTTGTTACGTAGATTGTTTCTTCTGGCAGTAATTTTTAAATTTGCCCCAATTTTGATATTTTAAAGGGTAAAAAGGTTTCTTTGGTGTTTATTAGGGTTGAGAATTTGAGCTTTCCCCTCATTGTTGTGAGTGGTGTTTCTTGGAATTTCTGTGCTGTTAACATCTAAAGTATTTCTTCTGCTTTGCTGTCAAGTTTGGTTTGGAGTTGCTTATCTTAATTGTTCCAGTTAGTTCTTTTTTTGTTTGTTTATTGTTCTTCAAGTTGAAATTATCTCCAGTTGCATTAGCTATGCTGTACTATCTAAGGCATTCCTTTTCAATTTTGCCTTGCTCACTCCAGTTTGTTTTTTAATGACTTCCTTTATTTTAATTTGATATAGTCTCCTGCATTTGCTAGGTATCTTGGTATGTGTTGAATTTCCATATGGTTGTTCTATACCTTATTTATGTTTGTGTAGGAGGATGAGAGCTTGAGGAGGTGGAAAGAAAAGCTGCTTGGTTGTCTGGAAAGCGACTTAGATGGTTTGTCCCTGACCATAGCATACTGTTTACGCTGCAATTAACCTTTAAATCTTGTTTAATGACTATTTGGATCAATTTGCTAGGGCAAATGGAACCTGAAGTTAAGTTCCACTCAGTTGGAATCCTTTCCTCTGACTTTGGGGAGATTAATACTCCATTACCTATCAAAGAAGAACAAAGCAATTATGTCCTCTTTACGCTCAGGGAGGGCTCTGAGTATCGGCTTAAGCTAACATTTAGTGTTCTACACAACATTGTGTCTGGTTTGGCCTACACAAATATAGTATGGAAGGCTGGTCTTCAAGGTTTGATTTCTAGTCTCATTTCCTCTTTTCTTTTGCACCCTATGCTTAAAAAATGCTTTGTTGGACAGCCACGCACATAGGGATCAAATACTTGCATTTCATGGTGCAGTTCTGATGTAAAATGGGATTAGGAATTCTGCGAAATTTAAGTGAAGTCTTCAATCCCACATGAACCTCAAGAACAATTATGGAAAGCAATAAGAGGATAAGAAGATTAAGATAATTATTGGGAAAATACACACCTAAGAAATTAATTACCTAGACATATATAAAATGCAACCTACAATCTTGAATCTAGAAAGGAAGGTTTAATTTATTATTGAAATGCAATCAACACAAAGAAACAAATGAAGAAATCTAGGAACTAATAAATCAACATTCAAATGCGAGATACAATCCAAAGGGAGAAGAGATATGTACTCATACATGAATTACTACTACGAGTAGTTCATGGGATAATCCAAAACAGTCCCTCTTCAAAAGAAAGACCTAATAACCTATTTATTCTGGGGTTCATTTTTCTAAGAAAAATACTGTACTCTCTAACTTTGGGATTCCTAATTTAAGATCAAAGACATGCCTCTTCTTCTCTTTTTGGGCCTCTAATTGTCTCCCCTCTTTAAATATCCACATACGTATATTGTGGATCTTGAAGTTCGAAAGAAGCCTTCAAGTTCATAAGGTCACGTCACATCCAATCATGTTCTCAGGCAACATGATTATATTTGTTTATTCAAGCAGAGGACTTCTTCAAGTTGTGCATTTATCAACTGAAAAGACCATGTTATGCTATGTGAATAGAATCATTTAGTTTTCAAGTTCTAGTCATGTTGATTGTGTGTGATTTTCATGAAACAGTCAATTTGGATTATGGTTCTGCACTAGGTGTTCCTTAAAACCTTGTATCTAAGTTTGGCATGGAAAAGAGGCCAAAAGACTTGATCTCCAAGTCTGTGGATTCTTTAACTTCTTTTTTTTTTTAAAAAAAGAAAATAAAGACTTCACAGACTTGGATATAATGTTTTAAAGGAACACCTAGTGGATTCTCTCTTCTTTGGATGGAATCTTAACAAATGTTGCCTGATTTTGTTTCTGAGATGACTAGGGAATTTAAGGCGGTCTTGAAAAACCTATTGATGACTGATCTTATAAATAATTGTATTCTCTATAATAACATGTTCGTAAATTATAGAAATTCCAACTCCGTATACGACGTACATTATGATCTAAACTTCATTCGACTCGTATTTGGTTCAATTTCTTGGAATATTTACTTAAAAAGAATTTTACCACATTTTGTAAGTGAGGTTATTACCATTTACAATACATATATCGTAGTGTTTTTCTTTATGCAACACATGCAACACTAAAATAGGAAGACATTAAGTGATTTAGGAGTTGAATCAGTCTTCTATGGTGAAATTTACTTGCGTATTCCAATAATTTCTTTTTGTAATTTTGCTAAATACATGACTGCATAATATTTTTACCATAAGTTAAGCTATTCAATCGCGAGTTTTCTTTTCAACTACAATACTCAAAGATAAGATGCTTATTCAAAAATCAGTCTACAAGTCTATAGAGCAAAATTGTCATCAAAGCAACAATAAGAAATATTAGATTCATGTTATGGAATGTGAATTTCTGAAGTTATTCTATGTTAGTTTGTTTCAGAGGTAATAAACACTAACTCACTTCTGTGTCCCTCTATTTCTTTAGTGCCTCTCCTCCCCAACCATTTAAATTTCCACTCCAGGAAAAGAAAAACCATAGGAACTATAAGAGTGTAATTAATATTTACATTATATCTCTTTTTGGGCTTCTAATTGTCTCCCCTCTTTAAATATCCACATAGGTATGTTGTGGATCTTGAAGTTCGAAAAGAAGCCTTCAAGTTCATAATGGTCACGTCACATCCAATCATGTTCTCAGGCAACATGATTACATTTGTTTATTCAAGTAGAGGACTTCTTCGAGTTGTGCATTTATCAACTGAAAAGACCATGTTATGCTATGTGAATTGAATCATTTAGTTTTTAAGTTCTAGTCATGTTGATTGTGTGTGATTTTCATGAAACAGTCAATTTGGATTATGGTTCTGCACTAGGTGTTCCTTTAAACCTTGTATTAAGTTTGGCATGGAAAAGAGGCCAAAAGACTTGATCTCCAAGTCTGTGGATTCTTTAACTTTTTTTTTTTTTAAAAAAGAAAATAAAGACTTCACAGACTTGGATATAATGTTTTAAAGGAACACCTAGTGGATTCTCTCTTCTTTGGATGGAATCTTAACAAATGTTGCCTGATTTTGTTTCTGAGATGACTAGGGAATTTAAGGCGGTCTTGAAAAACCTATTGATGACTGATCTTATAAATAATTGTATTCTCTATAATAACATGTTCGTAAATTATAGAAATTCCAACTCCGTATACGACGTACATTATGATCTAAACTTCATTCGACTCGTATTTGGTTCAATTTCTTGGAATATTTACATAAAAAGAATTTTACCACATTTTGTAAGTGAGGTTATTACCATTTACAATACATATATCGTAGTGTTTTTCTTTATGCAACACATGCAACACTAAAATAGGAAGACATTAAGTGATTTAGGAGTTGAATCAGTCTTCTATGGTGAAATTTACTTGCATATTCCAATCATTTCTTTTTGTAAATTTGCTAAATACATGACTGCATAATATTTTTACCATAAGTTAAGCTATTCAATCTCGAGTTTTCTGTTCAACTACAATACTCAAAATTAAGATGCTTATTCAAAAATCAGTCTACAAGTCTATAAGAGCAAAATTGTCATCAAAGCAACAATAAGAAATATTAGTTTCATGTTATGGAATGGCAATTTTTTGAAGTTATTCTATGTTAGTTTGTTTCGGAGGTAATAAACACCAACTCACTTCAGTGTCCCTCTATTTCTTTAGTGCCTCCCCTCCCCAACCATTTAGATTTCCACTCCAGGTAGAGAAAAAACCATAGGAACTATAAGAGTGTAATTAATATTTACATTATATCTCTCACAAGCAGTGGCGGGGCTGTAACATGTATTCTTGGCCACCTCCAAAAGTGTGATTACAACGATAACTAATTACGAAAAGCCTAGGAAGTCCATTATCTGTATTTCATCTTCTATACATTGTTCTTTACACCAAAAATAAAGAGTGGAAATGCATTTTTCTTTTGATCTTCTGAATTGAATTTGATTTTCCCATAAAAATTCTTTCATTCCTCTCCTTCCATATGGTCCACCACATGTAAGTTGGGCCAGTTTTTCACCATTTCTTCCGGCTTTTGATTCCCCCTTTCCGATCCAGCAGCTCAACAATCTGCCATGTGTTCAGCCATTTGTTCAGTTGGATGGCTTCATGAGTGAAGCATGCCTTTCTCACTGTCAGCCAGGTAAAGCATTTCACCTTGGTTGGTGCCATGCTTTTCCAGGTAGCTTTCCGGGGATCCTCTACTTCTTCCTGACAACTCTGATAGTCTCCTCTACTAAACTCTATTGACTGTGAATTGGCCATGTGTGTTGTGTTTCCATCTTATGGTGTCAGGTTCATTGGTAGTCCCTGTGAAGGTTCCTATACTACCAAGTAAAGCAGCCACTCTTTCAACCTCCAGTCATTCGAAAGTCTTCTGAAAATCAAATCTCATCCTTTAGCTGTCTAGATTAGTCTTAGTGTTGATATTTAGTTGATGTTGATCCTTCCAGATTAGGCTTAGTGTTAAACTACTACAATGAACATGTACCTAAACCTAGGAATCAAGATGAATGAAATAAGCTGATCTTACACCCCTCAATTTTCTACAACTCCACCTTTTTTCCTTCTGTTATCTTCTTTTCATTGATTAACTAATTACCATTGTTGTATCATAGAGAATAATAAACAAAATATCAAAAGAAAGGAGAGGATACGGAATAAGCTCGATAAGTTGCAATTACTGTCATATAATCTGGTCAAAAAATACTTTAAGTACTGTGAAAATTCCTTTAGTTTGATTCTCGAAAAGTGAAGTATAAGAAACATATATAAGATAAAACAAAGAGTGATATAATTGTACAGTGAGAGGTCATAAAATACTTAATATACAGAAAAAGACTTGTTCTAATGACAAATTTGAAGGTTTGTTAAATAATATTTTCTTGCTTAATAGGTATATCTGAGATTGAATCTTTGGAAATTACCTCATTTATGATAAGCAGAATGACTTCAACTCCTCATTTTCAATAAACTATTCCTAAAACCAACAAAAAGTATCTTCGAGCATGCATTTTAGAGCATGTACAAAAATCCACTTCCAATCTATTAATAGATGGTGCATAGCAAAATCACTTTATCAATAAGGGGTCGTTTGTTAGAGTCTATCAACAAAAATAATGCATGTATTAACTGTGTATTAATAGTTCTTTGTTTGTACACTTTTTCATGCTATGTATAACTCTATTGTGTATTGAGGAATGTACTACTAATACCATGGATTTCTAGGTATTAGTAATGCAAAGAGATTTAATACATGCATTAGCATGGGTAAAGACCCAATTACCCCTCAAAAACATTTTTACATCTTTTTCACCATAATAATGGATAATAATGGAGGATATTTTGTAAATAAATATTTTTGTACAATGCATACTATTTTTATTACACCAAATCAAACAATGCATAAGAAATAATGCAAGCATAACTAATACAAGCATACTAATGCAAACATCAATACACTACATTGAACATCATTTTTATACACTCTACCAAATGACCCCTAAGTATATAAAATAATCACTGTTTGATCTGCCTGGTCATAGTAAAAGACTCACCATATTAAATAGCATTTGTCATCACAAGTTATATATCTCACATTCCATAGCAGTTTTCCCTAATTTAATCACTATATTTCTAGCAAATGTTTTTTCATTTGTGTAACTTCTAATCACAGAAATACTTAATGTGTATTAATCTCTCACAATTTAACTACATCAGGTTTGTTGTTTTTGTTTGTATTGATAAAATGATTTTATTTTTTCAGCCAATATTTTGAGGGAAACATACGAGAAAAATGTCAGAAAATTAGCAAAAAAGATATTTCTACCAATGATTGCCTAGGAGAGATGCCAAATCACGTACTATATGCCTTGCTTTACTATATATAGATAGATGTGATTTCCTTTGTTGAAAGAGATTGTTCAAGTATGAATGGGTTCATATAGTAGATTTTTCCTTATCTGGGATTCCCTTTAGCAGGAGGTATAAGATGCATTTCTGTCTAGAAAAATTGTAGACAAACGTTTGAGGCAAGGTGCGCCAATCGTGGAATAGAACTAGAAAGAGTAGGAAGGCAAGCGGTTTATGCATGGTTCTTTATCAGTTGGAAAGAGTGCAAGGGTTTGGTTGGTTAGATATGTATCCAAGTGAGAAATTTATTTAATTATCACAGTGAAAAGAACAATCCAACTCCCCATGGATGTAAACCATATGCTTGCAGAACCGCATTAAATTCTTGGTACTTTTCTCGTTCTATAATCTCTAGTTCTACTTTTTCATCAATCCCATGCATTTATGCCAAACTTGATTCACTTTTTTTTATAGCTAAAATGCTTGCATAATTTCTTTTGGTCACTATCCTAATATTAGGCTCAACGTTATGTTCGATGAAAAAATAACTTAGTACTAAACAAGTATTACCTCCACTTTTCAATATTCACTTACTTCTGTTGTTGACTTTCATGACATATTGTTGTTTCGCTCATTTGAATGTCAGTTGATCAAAGTAAGGGAATGCTTGGCACCTTTGCTCCTCATCGAGAACCCTACATACATATGCTAGAAGAGGAGACCACTCCATCAGGTGCACTTGCAAGAGGAACATATACAGCTAAACTTAAGGTAAGAGCATTTTGTATTGGATTCAATATCACTTGGTATTGTTCATTTCATTAGTGAAATCATTCTATAAGTCCAGCTTGTCCAAGAGAACAAATATAGTGGTCATTACAAATTAACTTTCCACTGATATAGATCTAGTGTGTATCCTAAAGATAGCACAAATTTTAACCTTTAGTTTCCCATTGTTTTTAAATTGGCACTAGATAATATATCTGAGAGTCGACATTCATATTTGATAGCATCCACTTTGGCATACCTCCATTAAAATTAGGAAAATTACCTAAATACACAACTAATTTTATCATATTTCTAAAATTTGAAAAAAATACCCTACTCTATCCTATTCTCGGATTCATCACTTTACGCGATGTATCAGTCGGATGCATCACTTTATGTGATGTATCGAGACGTTGAATGATGTTTTTGAAATCGAGATGTGATGTAGAGGGATGTACCCAACATCAGGATGCAATTTTTCAGGACATTTTGGGATGTATTTAGGTTCCACCAAATTTAAGGGATTTTTGTAATTTAAAAAAAAAGTACAGATATGATGTAATTAGTTCTTTAACACTATGCAATTTGTGTTAAATTTTCTTAAAATTAATGGAATCCACCAAATTTGATTTTTCATCGAATCCCATTAGTTTTATGGAAA